>NC_081204.1:32760133-32837633 GCF_902713425.1 Acipenser ruthenus | reverse complement strand
ATGAGATGTTAAATCAATGTCCTTTTGTAAGTGACTCTGCATATAATGCACAGTTCACAGCCTACCTCTGTAAAGCGCTTTGTGATGGTGGTCCACTATGAAAGGCGCTATATAAAGATATTATTATTATATTATTATTAACCAGCCATCAATCTCAATAGGCAACTCAGCCGTGAAATCTGACTATTAATCAACAGTAAACAAAAAAAAATTTAAGCTGCGACAGATATTTTGTTTCTTAATACCAAGGGTGTGCTCCTTAACCCGTTCTGATTTGTCAGCACATTTTGCAACAAAAGACAATTGCTGACAAATTATTTTTTTATATTTACATGAATTGATAACAAAGGTTCAAATTAAAGAGGTTAAAGCTCCAATAAAGCAAGACGATATCACAAGATGACTACTTCTGTTAAACAAAAGTGAACTCCCGTATTAAAAAAAACAAGACAAGCCTGTAATTATGACTACATCTGATACAAGGTCATCCCACAATGGAACAGTGTATGCTTACATTACATGTCATACAATGTTAAAATAATGATTACACGATGCTTTAAAGACTGGGCGTGTTGCCCTGCCATCAACATATCTTAAACAAAACTAGAAAACAAACATGAATATACCCATCTTTAATGGTGGACTTCCATTGCAGATCTACGATATCGTGCCACAAAGCTGAGCAAAGTTTTCTCTAAATGAGCCTTTCACCCGTGGATTAGCTATTGGGAGATGCTGTGTGCTTCATTGCGTACAGCATGTTCATGAGCTGGGCCTACACAGTACCTGCACCACAGCATGCTGTAGAAACTGTGATGGGAATATAATTAATTTTTAATCAGGACTTCCATCTGTTGTTTTGGACATCTGTACTGTTACTGTAGAAAACCGATTGCTTTATTTAGCTTTCAACTATACAGTACATTGCGTGCAAGCGTTATTATACTAGAGCCTGTAATGTCTGAATAGAATTAACAGCATGGTTGTAATTATTTAGTATTCTTCTGCAGCACTTATCCCAATCTACTTTACAATGTAACTTTTTCAATTATATATATATATAATATCAAACTGTATTTATTTGTCACCTGTACTGCATGTCCATTGTCTACATATGTCTCAAGTCATATGTTCTAGCATATGAGATGTATATTGATTAAAAAAAAAAAAAAATACAAAAATAACCGAGGACAAAAAAATGAAGCATGCATTTACTACCCTTGTAATATTGTAATAATCTCTAATAATTCTCTAATAATCAAAAGTACACCACTGCTGGTAGTTTCTAGCTTTCAAACATATACAAGATGTGTGTAAAACAGTGTGTGGTTGGCAAAACAGTAGCCTACTATATACAAACTGCATGGAACACATGTAAGTTTGCATAGTCAATAATTCATATCTCCTTGAGACATCTGGACACAGAAAAACAAGGATTTCTCGAGAAACTAATTTGCTAAAACACCATCACCAGACTGATACCTTGTTACACATTTTGGGAGACAAGCAGTTTCATTGTGAGTTAGGCTGGGCAGTGCTCTTTAGTCAGAATTAGTTTTTCCTTGGAATAGGTATCTCGTTGTAGCAAGAGGCAGATAGCAAGCTAGGCGGGTGACTTTTGCTGATGTCAGTAACGGCTGCCAATGGGTTATCTCTAACCCTACACAGACTCTTAAAACTTGTGGGCAGTCGAGTAGGAGAAAAGAAGCAGCAACTCAACCCACCAAAAAAAAAAAAAAAAGAAAAGAAAAAAAAAAAAGCAATTGACAAGCATTCAGAAAGCTACTGACTCATACAGAGAATGTCACACACTGGGGCACATTTTTTTAATTGCATAGTTTATTGTGTTAAAACTAATTCAAACTGAACAATACAACCGGCGACACCACGCCTTATAAAAGGAAAGGAAGGGGACGAACACTTTTTTAAAACTGTGTGACATCACAGTCCTGCCTGCAATCAAAGCACATGTAAAAGAAAAAAGGAAAACAGCACTGTTATGAACCAAAGTCAACATTACAGGAAAGGATAACAGCTTTTCTAATGTATCATCATCTACTGTGACATGGTCCACTGCTCACTCAGGGTCACATCATTAGATAGAGCAAAGTGGACATACTGTGGACTGGATTCAGTCGTCCACTATGCAATTCAATGATGAAAACAACATTCAGCACAGAGCAATGAAATGTGGCAGGTGGGGGCACCATGTGATGGAAAACATTCTAGGACCCCCGGCATGGGACATTAGGGGTCTATAAGTCAATGCCTACGCCTCAATACCACAGCTAGAACATGAGTGGCTTTCAAAGTGCTGTTTGTTGTGAAACAAAAGAGAATCTTCATTTCCCCGACCCTAGCATGAGAAAACAAGCCTTTACCTACTGTATGTATCGCATACAGAACTTTGCATAAAGCACCACACATGACTGATCACAGAAGACGATGGGAAAGGTCGCTGCCTTTAGCCTGAGAGATATTAGATCTGAACAAAAACAAGTCCTGTGATCGACGCCCACTTCACCAGATACCTATTGTTAATAACGCTTTACCACAAATGAAAACTAGCAGCTGCATTCTGGATGAAACCACAAGAAGAAAAAAAAAAACACTTTGTTTGAATGCTGCGAAAGTTAAAAAAGTGGGAAAAATGACTGCCTTACAGAAAAGTTTGAAAAATCAACCTAATGTGATTCCATCAGCAAATGCAACAGAAAGGATTTGGTACGATATGGTGGTGATACAGTGACCCATAAGTGCCGATCTGGTATTTGCAGTTCATACCATTGATATCGTATATAAAGATACAAGTAGGTTACATGGGAGGTACCATTCCACCAGCGGTTCATACAATGGTAGTTCAGTACAAAGCTGCTCTTGTGGTCCCATCTTCTCTTAATGCTGGAAAGATTGAGTGGTGACTGATGGCCAATTAGACTGAGCTTTAATATGCTAGTGGTAAACTGAACGCAGTGTAGTTACTCTGTACATAGTCAATAACTGGTGATTCAATGACACTTTCCTCGTCCCAATATTTCAGTGCATTTACAGCTGCTTCTCATATAGATAAACACCCACCTCTCTCATTAAAAGTGAATCATATCATTTGGTTTATAATCATCCCACAGTGGTGAATTAGTGACTCTGCAGTGTTAGTCACAGAGGCTCTCTGTGGACTGCATGACAATGTGAATGCTACAGAAACAAAGGGGGAACTGTTGCAATCTTTATCGCTAAATTACTATACGAATTTGCAATGCAAATTAACAATTGAATTTTTTCTTCAGATAACCCGTGCTTGTGCTCCATGTGACCAATCAAATTTAATTTTCACAAAACTGAAATGTTTCTTCCACCACATTTCTTTCCCAGACAACACGTTAATATTACAATATAAAAAACGAAAGACCTGGAGAGTGCCTAGGAGGACCTGAAATATATAACTCAGCTGCTTGGTTCTAGTTCTGTAAAACGAAAGACCTGGAGAGTGCCTAGGAGGACCTGAAATATATAACTCAGCTGCTTGGTTCTAGTTCTGTAAAACGAACAGGTGTTTTACCTCTTATAAAAAAAATAATAATAAAAAGGAGTTAATTAAAGACTGGAGTGAAAACTTTGAAAATATGGCCATTCATGTGGTTAGCCAAGGATGCTAAACAACAACATGTGCATTCGGGACAGATAAACTGTTCAGAAGGTGTGTTTAGAAGGGAATGCACAGATAAAGATGCTTTGTCAGAACGTATGTCTCCTTTACTTTAAGTATCGGTACTGAAGATCTTTTAATAAAGAGTTTAAAGCTAAATAAGTTATACATTGCCTATTCAACACATTCAATACTCTTCAGATTTGGCTGTGCAATAATGGTGATGATAAACCGAGGAGCTCACCAACAGCCTGGCAAAATCAACATGAAAACACAGAAGTGAGAAATGTCGATACAACATTAATAATATATTTGTTTTACTAGTTATAGTTTTCTAAACACATTGTACTAATTAAACATAGCAAGTAATCAAAGGGTAATGTTAGCAGGAGTGATAGTAAGCGTGTTTAACTGTATAGGAGATGTATTGCACTGGCATTGCTACTGCTAAAACAACACAGTTATGTGCCATACAATTAGGTATCATATGTGTCCTGTTTTTGAAAGTGTGTGTTTATCAAGGAAATCACAAGTGTGGATACAGAAATATGGTTGACACTGACATTCAGCATGTAACCAAAGACTGAAACTAATTTCAGACTGAAATGTCATGTGCCTGTTAATGTGTGTTTTAATTATGGGTTCTTCCCTCAGATAGATGACTCAGAGATAATGCCTTTCTGTTGCCATGGCACCAGAAATTGTAATTACATTATGACATCACAGCAGTTTAATGTGTCTTTTTTTCCCATCTACTGTATATTAAAACATACCCCACTTTATTTACTTTAGTATTCTTCCTGCCAGATGCAGTGAGGAACAATCAATTTAACATAGATATTTAGCTAGCATATTTTAGTAGGCTTATATTATCAAGTGACTTCAGAATTAAAACAAGCTATCGCTGTTGTCAAAATCTAGTACAGTCAGCGGATCTCAGCAGTGACTACAAATGTAGTATTTTATTCACTAAGTTATTTGGCAGTAGTACAGTGTTTGTTGTGGTTTTTATCACGTAAAAAAAAGCCTTGTTTACTAAAATTCAGAGGGAAAATACTGTTTCATTTGAGACTTCAAAGAATGACAATCTCAGTGTTGCAGAAGATTCCACACTTAAACACTAGGACCATTTGTGACTGCTGCCTCAGCTGTTATTTATTACAAGCTCGCATTATATTTGCTGACCGATTAAACTTTCTTTGCATGACGAGTCTACGTCAATCTAACCTTTACTGTAAAGAAGCTCCACAACTTGAACAAGCAACAGCAGAAAATAATGCGGCTGCCTAGTGCCTAACGACTTGTATAATGTTTTTAGAGCTGTCTGTTGCTACTGTAAGTCCATCTGTATCCTACTTCACTAGTCATTGCCTGGGAGGAAAATAGTGTGTTCTTTCCTGCTGTCCTGGACATCCTACTGCAAAGAAACTCCTTCCTCTCATTAAGTATCTTAAACGTACTGTTAGATATACACACACAGATACAGTACGACAGTCCATGCCCCAGTAGTGTGACATGAGCCTGCTGGATAATCAGGCAGCTGCTTGTTACTACTAGTTTCTGAAGCTAATAAAAGGCGTCATCACTTATTTCTGCCTGGCATGCTGTTTTCTAACAGCTAAGCAGTAATAGAGCTTCCTATGTTTTGTAACACACACCCTAATTTTCAAAAACAGGAGACAGTTGCAAGTGGAGAGGCCCTTTCCCTCCGCTCCCCCCACCCCCCGGTCTACACTTGCATGTTTCGATCATTTCCAACCACAGTATCTTCCTTTAGAAACTGTCCCCAGCCTACATTCCTCAATAGAATAGGAATACAATGAAGCCAGCATTAAATATGGTTTAGATCTACAATTTTAGAGCTTATAAATGCTTCATATTTTTTTTTAAGGTATATTAAAAGAAGTGAGATACTTCCACAAATGAAATCAATTTGAGAATCTTAATGTTCATGTCAGTAAAAACATTCAAATCACACTGTAAAAGGATTCTAAATATGCAGTGTATCATGTTGAAATGTACAGCCAAAAGCACAGTTTCAAAATGAAACAGAAAACAGTAATTGTTGTTTCTTAAATATGTCACAGAATCATGGCTTGTTTTCTTTGTTTAACATAATCAAATACAATCTAAAACACAAACCCAAGCTGCACTGCTACCAGCACGGCAGCTCTTGTTTGTGGCCCTGATCTGTGCACACACTGACAGTGCAGGAACTACAACTCTACACTACAGCAGGCTGAGGAGAATGCATCCGAATATACACAGCCGAGGAGAACAGTTTAATTCTTATTACTCACATATCTCTTTAATTTCTTTTCAGGAGGTGATTTGATGAGCCAGCCTGTGCAGACCACATCCCCTGCGCTCATGTTGTTGGGTAGGTGCCGGGGCACAAAGAGAATCCAGTGTGGGAGCTATATTGTTTGAAACGCTACTGCTGTGAAAGAAACTAGCACCAGTCAATTTCTGTTCTGGAGCACTGCTGAGCAGAGAGAAGGAAGTCAAGTCATTGATCAGTGACAGAAAAGGCTCCCCTCCCACTAATTTAAACACAATGCACTAGTATTTAGGCACATGCTCATGGTGCTTTATAAATACAAGCATGCAGACAGGACGTTGTCACCATGTGCTAGGGGCTGCTTTTAAAAACAACAACAACAATAATAAAGGCTACAGCAGTGATCAGGCTGCTCTGTTTACAGTGAGTCGTTCCTGGATAAAACTGCAACAAGGAAGAGCCACTGAGGAAGGTCCCACCACCACCAGTAGGAACCAGTTCAAATCCAACACTGCCTCCCAACTGGGCTTTATTTATGCAAAAAGAAAACCCAGGGATAAGTGCCTGTGACTGCCTAGAGGTTAATAAAAACCATTGCAAAATGTAAAGCAGGTCAAATTCAATGAAGAGAACCTAATCAGAGAAAGATAGAACAGTCTACAGGTGCTCTTAATTTGTAGGAAAAGAGCTTCAGATTAATTCATTTTAAGCAATGAAGCAAAAATGCAAAAAAAGTATTTTTAATAATAATAATAATAATAATAATAATAATAATAATAATAATAATAATAATTCAATTCAAGATGCTCAATAACAATACAATTAATGCATTCCAGTCAGAAAGAAAAAACTAAGTCTTGTTAAGATCCACATAAAGATCTGACTTCAATATAAAATGATTATATAAAGACCTACAAAGACTGTTGTATAATGTCTCTTACGGAATTAATTGGAGAGCTTGGAGAGGTATCTACGGTACAGCAATTTGTTTTTAACCATTTACAATGACGGATAATGAGAAAGCCATCATGAACTGTGACACTACACACCTCACAATGAGAGAAGTGTGTGTGGTAGTGTTCCTAAACAACCCTGTGGTATTAATAGGAATGATAAGAGATCTACACTAGTGCGTATTACCTCTTTGTGTGTGCCTCATGCTATGCACTTCATAGAGGGAAGGTGTTCATTAATGACACGGACACTCCATCCATAATGTAAGCTTCTAAAGAACCACATTTGAAAGCACATTTTCACAGTGCTTCCACATAAAATGCCAAACCTTTCAAATGGTTTCCTTGTATGACCCACTGAGGCTCGTCATATTAAGTAAAAATCCACCCACTTACTCATGTTAAACCTGTTGTCCAAGAAGCATTTAAATCTACAAATATATGGAAAATGGCTATGATCTGACAGCACTGCTCTCTGTCTGCATGGACAGTAAGTACCCTTTCCAATTTCCAATGGCAATGCAGTAGCAAATCAATGGTAGCTCATGTAATGGACAGCTACAATGGTAACATTTTGATATTTTGATATTTTAGCAATGGTATCTAAATTGAATAAACCCAAACTGGTAACCTACAGTGATAACAGGGTAACATATAGGTACTAGTCCAGCATGTTACAGTATCAGGACCACGGTGCAATCCATGTTGATTTTCTTTTATTTTGTTGAACTATCACATGATGGTCTGACATTGGTTCTGCTTGGGCTTCTTCAGGTTAACTCCTGGTAATATAAAAGGACAGGCATTTTACTGAACCAAAGCAACATAGGGGGCTACATTCTCAAAGCTATTTACTCCAAACCGTCATTAGCATTATTTTTGTCTGATGGGGAAAAAACACCTCTTGCAATTCCAAAACAAATAAAAGACCATTCAAGAGTACTCGCAAGCCCAGGCGTCAGACGTGAGAGTCGTTTATTTCTGGTTTTGTATAAAACATCATGCTAATGACGTTTTGGAGTGAAGAGCTTTGAGAATCTGACCCAGGATTACGTCTATTTGTTGGTCCAGTGAGGGCTTACGAGCACAGATTAAGAAAAGCATTGCAATAGCACTGATTGAGATAATGTACTAAAGGTTGCAGCCTCTATCCCTAATTTGTTTTTACCTTGCATAAAATATAGAAATAACATTGTTATCTGCACTCCTGGTCTGATCAGGATACAACAGGCTAACAGCTATGTGGAAGTTTTCATTAGGATAATGGCATATCCACACAAGAATGCACTTACCAATTGATATTCGCCTCTTCAGAAATGTTGGGCAAGTGCATCTATTGGCAAATTTGAAATACTGCATATCCCTTCGTTCACAATTTTTTAATTTAAATTAGAAAATGATGAAACAGTTTGTTTGATCTTTGTGGGGTTCAAGAAGTTGCCCTACCAAAAAATCTAATGCATTATAAAATAGATCCACAGACAGGAAAATGTACATGGTACAATTATGCACGCAGGGACCCCGAAGGGGATATAATAAGCATACAGTTGAACTGGAACTCTGTGCTGCTATGATAAACATCCCCACCTAGTGGATACATACATAAACTTCACTTTTACTCAAAACCCCCCCAAAAAAACAACTAAAAAAACGGGTCAGTTTAGGAAGCTATCTTTGTGCTTGTCATCCGAGTTTAAACAGTGCTAATGAGCAGGTACTGTGTGTGCGGAGGACAGTAATGCAAGACAACTACTTACTTATTTAACACGACGACTTATTTAACACGACGACTTCTAGAGACTGCTTTCTTTAACAACTACTATATTCTTTTAACTTGTGTTTGCTTATTTCACTTCCTGCAACGGTGCAAAATGAAGCTATTTCTAATGTCAGTCTGACATCTAGTGTCGTGTTGCATATTTGCAGAACACATCCAACTAGAATTAAAACATGCGATTAAACAACACATGTATTATACAGCATACACATACATGTATACATTACTTGTGATACAATTTAGGAATATATATATATATATATATATATATATATATATATATATATATATATATATATATATATATATCTTGCTATACAAAATATTTCCATATAGACTACTTAACTACTGGCTTGCGTTATCATTTTGTAGTTTCTTTGATTACGATGTTAAATACAATATCTAAATTATGTTCTTTGTTCATTTATGTCTCAGTCCTAAAATTGTACGTGATGCAAAACATTTGGCCATAGCTGTACGTTATTAATACCTTATTATTATTATTATTATTATTATTATTATTATTATTATACTATTAATAACTATAGCAATAGCACATAACTATTCTGGACGTTGCAGAATTATATATATATATATATATATATATATATATATATATATATATATATATATATATATATATATATATATATTAAAGAAGCAAAATGCGCTTGATAATTTCAGTTATTGCTGGATAAACCTACAGTCGTTTAAATTAATTTCTAGCAGTCAGGTAATACAGGTACTGTTGAAAGTGTGGTTACATTCTGTAGCGTTCCCTGTCGACCCTGATACAGTAGAACACTTGAACTTGCAACTCAATTGTTGCCTTGCTGATAGAATTTTCTAGTCGGAGTCAGAGAGCAGGTTAAAAAATCTCGCTTTCTCGCGGTGTTATGGCGCCATCTCATTGCGAGATCCTCGTTCCCTGTCTGTAATGTAAGGGGGCGTGTACCATGATCGGGTACAGCCAAAGAGTGACGTAGTTTATTATTTTTTAACTAACAGTAAAACATTACTGTTTTGCAAAACAACAAATAGAATTCTAAGTCTAGCCGCAATGTCAGACGAAGAGGTCCCGTCCACGTCTAGGGATCCCGAAGCAGAGAAGGACGAGGTGAGCTAGGGGTTTGCAATGCATTTTGCAAGAGGCTTTCTTGTGAAAACTAATAGACGGTACAGAAGTTTGATATTTTTTGGTTCGTTACAATTGGGGAATATGGCGGGAAGGGGGCGTACAGAATAACATCTGCAGCAGACACCAGGTGTCGTTTAATAGTGTGAGAAACAGTTGCGCCCTGTGTTTTATTAAACTAACATGGTTTGAAAGCATCGCAAGAGAGACTATAGCTTTGCAGAAAGTACCGGGCTTCGTGAAATTCTAGTATTCCAGGGTTTCCATATACAAAGAAACTAGAAGCAGATGTCAGATGGTACTGCCATGTAAGACAGCTATGCATGTTGTTAGCATATAGTCTTCAGTTTGCATATAGTATTTCAGTATATATATATATATATATATATATATATATATATATATATATATATATATATATATATATATATATAACAACGTTTTATAAACTGCAGTTTACTTCTTCGTGTTTGTACATAGAGGAGAATGATGATGATGATGTAACACCAGGTTGCTTTTTAGTCTTATTATAAATTGTACAGTATTTGCAATTATTCCAACCTTAAATATAGCTGATTAGAAAACATGTATCAGCCCCACATAATAATAATAATAATAATAATAATAATAATAATTGCATCAGTTTGTATAATGTTCTGCATTTGAGATTGCTGTTTTAAAGACACGCGTTTCTCCCTTAACTACACTGGTTGGTTGTAAGGGACCGAGTTGACGCGCTTGTTCGTGTTCAACATGCACACGTGACTCACGGTGATCCAGTGCACTGGAAAGAGACGTCCAAAGACTACCAGGAGATAAAGCAGAGTTCTTGGGATTTTTTTTTTTACCTTCCAGCACCCTTTGCATACAAGCAACAGCTGAGTCTCATGATTCAAATAACAAACTGAAAACAGCTCCTGATATGCTGCTTTTGATTTATAATAATAGATTTTCGCTTGTGATTCTTTCACAACCAATCATTTGAGACACACATGGCAAGTGCTTTCTTAACCAGTGGATCTTTTTGGGATGTAAAATATTAGGCTTTTACTGTAAACCAGGATGCGCACAGAAACTGAAGTTTTAAATGAGCGTTTTATTAATGAACTGCTTTATTTTAGAAAGAGGATCGTCCTTTCCAGCTCAGTGCTCCTCCCAAGGCCACCAGCAAGGTAGAAACAGAAGCTGACCCGGAGTATGAGGAGAAGAGGGTAAGAGATTCTCTCCTGGTCCTCCTGTCCTTTTTGAAAAGCATACTGCGGTCAGTGTGTACGGTAGTTGTTTGCAGTTTCACCATGCTTGCACTGTGCTAAGAATTTCCTACACTTTGTTATAATCTTATCATGTTAATACACAGTGTATCGCTTAGAGCATTGATTTCACTGCTCCCAAGTATTTCCTTGCTAGTTTTACCCAGGTCTTTCAGAAAATGTGCCTTATGTGCAAGGCCCCCCAATGGTTACTTTAAGTGCCTGCAGTATTTTCAGACACAGTTAAAGCACCAGACAAGTGCAGTTAGTAATAATATACTGTCAATCAAAGCCTCCTTTTAAGTCAATAAAACATTTCCCTAAGTCTTATAATAGCGCTTAATAGCTCCCTGTACACAATAGCTCCCTGCACACTGTACATTCAGAGACCAGTGAGTTTTTGTATTTTTTTTTTCTACAGAAAGCAGATCGAACCAACAGGTTTGAATTCCTGTTGAAGCAGACGGAGCTCTTTGCACATTTTATTCAGCCCGCAGCACAGAAGACCCCCACATCTCCCCTGAAAGTCAAGCTGGGACGGCCGCGCGTCAAGAAGGACGAGAAACAAAACCTCCTCTCCGTTGGAGAGTAAGTCGGATCTTGTTATTACGAAGGGTCAGGAAATAGTCTTGCAAGGGGATGATCAGCCTTGGTGGTGGAGGTGTGTTCTCTCCAGGAATGAAGGAAGGCAGAGCAGGGTGTTTGTCCTGTGCCGGAAGGGACATTTTGAAATGAATTATCCTTCCATACTGCAGCCGATTGAGCACTATATAAGGACAATGTAAACAGCTGGGCAGGAATTCATATTCATATGCTCTACAGCAAATGTAGCAGCTTTGCAGATCAGGTGTGGACTAGTCGTGTTTTAATGTTTGGTAAAAAGTGAAAATCAGATATTCTAAATACACACCGACTGTATGTGAGCTCCACCAATGGGGCAGGGGCAGGAGAAAAGAGACAGGGTAAGAGTCCTTCAGTTGTCACCTATAGAGAACACGAGGAGCTATTCAGCCTAATGTCACTGTTGTTTAAATTGAAATAGCCATCTCTGGCTGTTGTACATATTTATTTAATCAAATGGTTAATTCACTGGTTACTTTAAGATCTTCATCTAAATAGATTTTGCTTCTGGGAGTTTTTTGAAGGGGCATTTTCAAAAGCTAGGATAGGCCATTTTTAATCCTTGAAGCCATGCTTTAATTTAAAGTTGTAAATTAGTTTAATGAAAGTTACATTTTATTTACAGTTCTTTTTCCAGGCAGATTTTAATTGCAGTTACTGAGATATTCTTCAAGTCAGTGTTCAGTTTCCAGATGATTAGTTGCTGTATGCAGCAAATTCGTTGCACAACTATTACACCTTGACTTGTATTTAAGGTGAATTAAAGCTATTTAATAATATTTGTGTTTTAATAACATTTTTAGAAATATTGTTTTTGGTTAAAAACCAAGTGTCTTGTAAAATACCTTTATTGCATTATAAATGATATATATATATAATATACATAAATAAAAAATGTTCATGATGTAAGTAGTCTTTTAAAGCGGCATGCCAGTGATAAAGTGTATTTTGCTTTTAAAGCTAACAGTTGCACAGTATGATTACACTTGGGGGCCCAGTGAAAGATCTAGAGTTATTAACATGAAAACATTCAACGGGGACGCCTCCAATTTCCTTTTAATGTAGGTCCCTTAATTACCATGGTGATGTCAGAAAGGAAGAGGAGGCAGGACCAGAACAGAGTCAATTAGTGGCAGGATTACAGTTGGACAGGTCAGGAACTCATTTGAGAAAGTAGGGGTTGGTGAACCGAAAACAAAGAAAGGTTTGGATGCAACAGTTTTAATTAACCCCGTCCTCCTGTGTAAAACTGTGAACCATGCTGTACATTTCTGAAAATGCAAGCTATAGTACTGCATGTGTCGTCTGAGTGTTCTCTGTGGAATGGTGGTTGTAGAATTAGAACACGTTTTGATTGTCTGTTTTGAATTATATTTCCGTTCACCACAGCATTTACCGTGCATCATTTCCATTTAGCTCAACTAATGACATGCTCTCACAATAGATGAAAGCTCGGACAAATGTTAAATTAATCTTGAATCTTGAATACTGTAACTGCATTTAAAAAACAAACAAACTGCAGACTAACGATCCATAAAATAATTCACAAACGTACGAGTGGGACTTGCTCTCAAATTCAGTAGCGCCCTGTGTTTAAGGTATGTATACTGGTATGTTTAACTTTTTCAGAAGTCTTGGACAAACACGATAGATACACGTCAAAATGTCATGGCTTGGTATATTATTGCTATGTTATTAAAGCTTTCGTTTTTGTTAAAGTTTGCACATTGTTCCGTCATACCCTTACACTTTAAATAAGGTGGTGGAAGTTCGTACGTTTTGCACATAAATGTAAATCAATAAAAACAAATCTTTGCAGTTATCGACATCGGCGTACAGAACAAGAGGAGGATGAGGAGCTGCTGTCCGAGAGCAGAAGGACGGCCAATGTCTGTGTTAGATTTGAAGAATCCCCCTCCTGTAAGCAATCTTAAGATATGTCTCGGCGGGCTGTCAAACAAAGACAGTTTATCATTGATCGGTACTTGTAAACGATATTGTTAAAATACTACAGTACCAGCGAAGGAAGCCAAACTAATATTGAGATTTAATCAGCAACCTAACTTTTAATTCATTATTCTTTTAATGAATGTCTTGAGTCTCGAACATCATTTCGCTGTGTTAATTACTTCTGTGGGTTGGAGTAGATAATACTTTTTTGTTCTTGCATTCTAACTGTTATGCTCAATTAGTGAGCCATTCTTTAAAGTAGTCATTTACTTAGGTCCACCTTAGTTTGCAAACACTTACAGTCTATTTTTTTATTTTATTTGTTTTTAGATGTAAAAAATGGAACATTGAGAGACTATCAAATAAGAGGACTAAACTGGATGATTTCTCTATATGAAAATGGCATTAATGGAATTCTGGCCGATGAAATGGTATACATAATCATAATGTCTATTTTAATGCACTTAATTTATTATTTTAAAAAAATGAGAGCATTATTACTCTATGACTATGGGAAACACTGTATATACTTACTATGTAAAAAAAAAAAAAAAAAAAACCTGTGTCAACTGCTGTGCAGTGCGGTTTCACAATTTCACTGTTCACATCTTAAATTAACAGACAGGCATGTTACCATTTTAAATACTGCATGTGCCCTTATAGAGACATATGAGATTGTGCAAGATATTAAACACGTAATTCTTTACCAAGTTTTGCATCTCTCTTATTCGTGTTTATTCTGCATGTTTTTTTTATACATTTTATGCTTTGCGATGCAGGGTCTGGGGAAGACTCTGCAGACCATTGCATTACTCGGCTATCTCAAGCACTACAGAAACATTCCTGGACCCCACATGGTCCTGGTCCCCAAATCCACGCTCCACAACTGGATGAGTGAGTTCAAACGCTGGGTGCCAACGCTGCGAGCCGTCTGCCTCATCGGAGACAAGGATGCCAGAGTAAGTAGGTGGAGAGATAACAGATGCAACAGTCGACCCCCCGTCCCTGAGTTTTGTGACATTTATTTTTCTACTGTTAGCTTTTAGACTGAGATTTAGACTTTAGCTGAGATTTTGGCATGGAATTCATGGGAAAATAATAATTTTGCATGCTACTGTTATTTTTTTTAAAATTATTATTATGCTTCATAGTGATATTTTAATTACACACAATTGTATTCGACTCACTATGGTGAACAAAAAAAGTAAAAAGAACACTTTTTACGTGTCACTCTTGAGCATAGTGCTGTTGACCAACAGTAGCCATAAAATAATAGTTATACAATGTGACCTCGCCCCAAGTAACGTTTAAATCATGAGTCAGGCCGCCTTCATCCGTGACGTCATGGTGCCAGGGGAGTGGGATGTTTGTGTCACCTCGTACGAGATGGTCATCAGAGAAAAGTCTGTCTTCAAGAAGTTCAACTGGAGATACCTGGTCATAGACGAAGCGCACAGAATAAAAAACGAGAAGTCTAAGGTAGGAAAGGAGAAAAGAAGAGAGTACTCTATTTCATTGCATCATTTGGCTCTACAGCCATGGCCAAAAGCTTTGCATCACCCTGTAGAATTAACTAATTTTGCTTCATAAAGTCGAATGAAACCTGCTTGCATTGCATACTGCTTTGAAGTTTTACATATACTACGAAAAACTGACAAAAATGTGACATTTTGGGCTCCTGAGTGGCGCATCCAGTAAAGGAGTGCAGGATGTGCCCTATAGCCTGGAGATCGCAGGTTCGAATCCAGGCTATGTCACAGCCGACCGTGACCGGGAGTTCCGAGGGGGCGGCGCACAATTGGCTGAGCGCTGCCCGGGTAGGGAGGGCTTAGGTCGGCAGGGGAATCCACGGCTCACCGCGCATCAACGACCCCTGTGGCCGATAGGGCGCCTGTGGTTCTGCAGTGGAGCCGCCAGATCTGTGTTGTCCTCCGGCACTATAGGTCTGGTGGCATTGCTGTGGATCTGCAGTGCGAAAAATGACGGCTTGGCGAGCACTTTTCGGAGGACGCATGTTGCAGCCGCCGTTTCCTGAGTCGGCGGGGGGGGTTGCGAGCGGTGAGCCGAGGATACAGATAATAATTGGGCATACTAAATTGGGGTGAAAACCGGGGTAAAAATAATTGGCGACGACTAAATTAAAAAAAAAAAAAGTGACATTTTGAAATCTAACATGACATATTGTACTACTGTTATGGCTTCCGGGAGACTTTTTTCGATAACATTTTGTAGTTTCTTTGATTACATGGTGTTAAATAAAAGATCTAAATTATGTTTATATAATTTATTTTGTTATGTCTCAATCACAAAAGTCTAGTTAATCTCAAACCTTTGGCCATAGCTTTTCTTCTCTTTTTAATTCATTGATGTGTTTTTTTTATAGCTCTCTGAAATAGTTCGTGAGTTTAAGACGACTAACAGGTTGCTGCTCACTGGGACTCCGTTACAGAACAACCTTCACGAGTTGTGGTCCCTGCTCAACTTCCTGTTACCCGACGTCTTCAATTCTGCTAATGTAGGTTTACTTTACTCAGTCGTGACACCTTCTGTTTTCCTGTCATTGTTTCATCACACAGTATATTTGGAACTCAGATGATGAAGAAGAAACTTTTCTGGGCTAGCAAACAATACTCATTTTTTTTTACTCTTAACGTGCCCCAAGTTGGTTTCTGATTCCTCTGGTAAGGTGTGGTTGTAATTATTTGCAAGATCTTCTATGATATCAGTTATTCTGAATTTACTGTTTGGGGTTGGTGGTTTTTGTCTTGGTCTCTGTATACTGTTCTTTACTAGCTGATCTTCACCTCCAGCATGATTCTCATTATCACTTTGTGAATCTGCACCCTGCTCACAAAAGGGAATGCACGCTTCCCCATGGACACTGCTCATCAGGTGCCTCTTCGAGTTAAAATACACATGACATTAAAAAAGAAACTGTATTGGTTTACTTGCTGTGCTGATGTACACTGTGAAGGGGTCATGCTCAGGTGTCAAGTTGTTTTCCACCTTGTGTCTTCGTTAGTGTGAAATTGTCATGAAATGATATTGTGTGTGTGTTTTCTTTCAGGATTTTGACTCGTGGTTCGACACCAACAACTGCCTTGGGGATCAGAAACTTGTGGAACGTCTGCATGCTGTAAGTCCTCCACCTTTTTTTAAATCACTTTTCTGTCCTCTATTGAACAAGAAGATCTGTAGATCAACACTGTGCTTCCACCACTCTCAAGACTCCCTGGATAGAATCATCAACCCATGGGAACTTAGTGCATCCCACCCTGGAGAGATTCCGGGGTGAATGTCATTTGTTTTAAGTATTGAACGCAAATTTAGACATTGAGGTAGCCTTTATTGATTTTAGCAGTCGTGGCTCTTGACATTTGTATCTTTTTAACTTATATAATTTAATATATAATAATCCTACTGGCGTTTTCCCCTTAAGGAATATTTATAGACCTTCTTAATTCGTATTGATAAATGCATTTAAAATATTATGGAAAAACGTCTGCTGTAGAGCAGGTTTATTTGTCAGCAGAGTTTTTTGTCTGCAATGTTTAGGTGTTTATATCGCAGCTGTTTAGAACCCTAAGTGTCAGTTCTACCCAATTAACTTTCCAGCAACAAAAAAAAGAAAAAAATTAAGTTTTTCATATGAGAAATGTATCCTCTGTCCTTTGAGTTCTTACCTCTAGTGTTGTCCTTTAGGTTCTAAGACCTTTCTTGCTGCGTCGCATCAAGGCTGAAGTGGAGAAGAGCTTGCCGCCGAAAAAAGAAGTGAAAATTTACCTTGGCCTCAGCAAAATGCAGAGAGAGTGGTGAGTTCAGATAGCCGTTCTGTTCAGAAACGCACAGAACGGGTTAACAAATGCTTCACCTTTTTAATCTCTTTGCATTTGAAGGTACACTAAGATACTGATGAAGGACATTGACATTCTGAATTCCGCTGGGAAGATGGATAAAATGCGGCTGTTGAATATCCTGATGCAGTTACGGAAGTGTTGCAACCACCCGTACCTGTTTGATGGAGCCGAGCCTGGGCCTCCTTACACCACCGACACCCATCTCGTCACCAACGGAGGCAAGATGGTGGTGCTGGACAAACTGCTCCCCAAAATGAAAGAGCAAGGTAGGCATTGTAGTGGATTTATCGTTCATTAGAACCCTAGGGAGATTTATTGGACACTTTAGAATGGTCTTGGTTTAAACAGGATAGTTTTGGAAATGTTTCCGTAGACGTGGACTTACATGAGTACTCTTTGAATTCGATCTATATTTTCAATTGGAACTTCAAAGTGCAGTAAACTGTAAGCATGTCCACTTGGAGGGAAGCAATTCGAGTATGGTTTGAATCCCTATGCGCAGTAAAAGGTACATTGGTTATTGCTGTCAGTTATTTTCAGTAAAGCAGGATGAAATTCATTTCTTGCATGAAATTTTGAAAAGCTAAAAAAAATAAATAAATAAAAAGTAGTTCTGGGCACTAATAAATATAATTTCATTGAACTTCATCTTTTTTTTTTAAATGCCCATTGCTTTATGTGGGGGAACAAATAGCGTCCTCATATGAGGTCATCGTGCATTTGCGTCTTCGATATGTCCCCATGTATAGACTAGAAAATGTTTTATTTTTACTTTGAAAGTATTTGCATGTACCTTGTTGATTTCTGTGGTAAGGTTCCAGAGTTCTGATCTTCAGTCAGATGACCCGGGTATTGGACATTCTGGAAGATTACTGCATGTGGAGAGGGCATGAGTACTGTCGCCTTGATGGACAGACGCACCATGAAGAAAGAGAGGTGTGGAACAGTGTTGTGCTTGCTGCTTACGTATGCAAATTATATTCTTGCCAGTTACTCAAACCATTAAGCAGCACGGTTTTGATTATTATTTTGAAATAAGGAGAAGGATTAAATTATATATATATATACACACACATTTGATTTATAAATGGTTCCAGATAATTCAATACGTTTTCATTCTGGTGTTACTGCTCCAGTAAGTTACAGCTATATGGTTAGTATTAACCCTATATTGTCAAGTAACACACTATTTATTAACATTTCTACAATTTTACAAACTTTGTTTTCTGACTGCCCCACAACCACACGTTACCAGAGGAATCAGAAACCAACTTGGGGCATGTTAGAGTAAAATAAAATAAAATACATTTAACCCTTTGCAGTCCATTTATTAACTGCGCGTCAGGCACGCCAGGTCTAATTAATTTTCACATGCGCAGTTAATTTTATACGCGCTGTTTAAAAGTATTTTTTTTCACAGTCAAACGGGTTTAAATGGCCCTGCATATCAACAAAGCACTCACTAGGCATCTCCAGCCCCGCCCCACCCTTTCGTTTGCTATAGCGTTCACCTATGTAAGAAATAAATGATAATAATAATAATAGTCGTACATACCGATCGATCATCTCCGGATCACTCGTTTTATCACCAAACTCCTCAATAATGCGATCCAAGTCATTATTTTATTACTATAACATCTGAAAAAAGCTCTGCAAATGTCCATGATAGCCTCAGTGCGCTGACGCACTCAGCCAGCTTGTTTACTATGAACGCCCCGTTATCTGATACCTGATACCATATATGACTATTCATGAGATACGCCTTTTTTATTTATTTATTTTTTTTTTCCGACTTGTCTTGGCTCCTGTCGCTCCCACTCGGCAATTGAATGGTTTTCTCGGCTTTTTCCGGAGAAAAAACGACTAAACACCTGTTTATTGCGTTGCTATAATGATGTCGGACCCAGTCTGACAAAGGACCTGTGAGGAATAATTGCAATGTCGGACCCAGTCCGACAATGGACCGCAAAGGGTTAAAGCAATATTTGACAGTATAGGGTGTAATTTTAAAGCAAGCCAGAAACAAATCAAGACGTCTCTAACCTTAAGTAACGTGTCCTTTCCCAGGAAGCAATAGAAACCTTCAATGCTCCGAACAGCTCGAAGTTCATTTTTATGCTGAGCACCAGAGCGGGAGGCCTTGGGATTAACCTGGCAACTGCAGATGTTGTGATTCTGTACGACTCTGATTGGAATCCACAAGTAGATCTGCAAGCAATGGTTTGTACTTTGGGGGGCTTTGGGGGGCTTTAATGTTTTTTTATGTACCAGTCGTTTTCATTCAAGAAGTTTTGACCCAAAGCAGTACATTTCATTTCGCAAAACGTGCTGCATCATAACGCTTTACTCAACTTGTGACATGCAAATAATTCAGCTCCATACTCTATTATTAATCATTATGAGCAAACTTTCCTCAGGACCGCGCTCATCGTATCGGTCAGAAGAAGGCAGTGCGAGTGTTCCGCCTCATCACTGACAACACAGTGGAGGAGAGGATTGTAGAGCGCGCGGAGATGAAGTTGAGACTGGACTCCATTGTAATTCAGCAAGGTATCTTATAATACTGCAGAATCACTTATGACATACAAATGGGCAAAGCCTGGAGCCACAAAAGAATATTTCTGTTACAGATTGTATAGGTCATTAAAAAAACAACAACTTTGAACTCACTTAATTAGATTTAACCGTTCTTCTCTTCTTGCTCCCATGCGACTGCAGTTGTTAGCTCTTGATATCTTATCTCATTTATGTTTGAAGTGTATCTATTATTACGATCTAAGTGGCTGCAGTAAGTATGCAGACAAAATCAAGAACATCAGCTGAAAAACTCTTCTGCACTTTCCTGTCGCAAGAAGGAATACAAAGTGCCACTTGTGAAGAAAGCATCTTCAAAATGTATTTAAGATAATCAACATGCAGGTTAGAAATATCATGCTCTTCTTGTTTTATTTTTTCTTTTAGGGAGGTTAATTGATCAGCAGTCTAATAAACTTGCAAAGGATGAAATGCTTCAGATGATCCGGCACGGTGCCACTCATGTCTTTACCTCCAAGGACAGCGAGTTGACAGATGAAGACATAAATTCAATCCTTGAAAGGGGTGCAAAGAAGGTAATTAACAAGTTACCCTTCAGTTTTTGCCTTTGACACCCACCGTAGTAATAAAATTCATCACAGCTTTATCAAAACAATATCCAGCGCCTTATAAACCCAACGCACATTCTTTGGTGGCGCAACAACAACAAAAAAGTGGTTTTAAAAAATAGCATGCATTTGAATGTTTCTAATTCATAGATTGTACTTTATTTTATTTGCCTCTTAGACCGCGGAAATGAATGAGCGTTTGGAAAAGCTGGGGGAGAGTTCGCTGAGAAACTTCACTGTCGATACAGAAACTAGTCTGTACAACTTTGAGGGGGAGGACTATAGGGAAAAACAAAAGGTAACCGTACGCATACACTTTCAATCACACTGCAGTGCCTTCAAGGGAGGTCTCAAAGCAAACACCATCACAAGTAAAAGGTATGGCGGTCGCAGTTTTCTGTGTGATAAGGTATATAAAAAAAGCAACGGAACTCCCCGCACCTACAGTACCAGTAAGTGTTCCCCTTTGTGTTCCTCGGAGGACAGTTCTTATGCGTTCGTTGCTCAAGTATGATGTAGTCTGGATTTAACAAAGATTAGCTACAGTATGTACAGTATGGCTTGGTGCTTCCTTACAGTTAACCTTACAAAGTTTATTTTTCGTTTTCAGCTTAGTCTGATGGAGTGGATTGAACCACCGAAAAGAGAGCGCAAGGCTAATTACGCTGTGGATGCGTATTTCAGAGAGGCGCTCCGAGTCAGTGAACCAAGGGCTCCTAAGGTAAAGCTTTTCAATACAGTTTTAAAAAGACAGAGAATATGGAGAGATTTAAAATGGCTCATTTGGACTTTCTTTCTTGTTTTTTTATAGGCCCCACGGCCCCCGAAGCAGCCAAACATTCAAGATTTCCAGTTTTTTCCACCACGCCTCTTTGAGTTGCTAGAGAAAGAAATACTTTACTACAGGAAGACTATAGGATATAAGGTGAATATCTCTATTTGTTATAATTACAAAACGGGAAATTAAATGTACTTTATTTAGGATAAAGTTGTCACTACTGTACCTTTACATTTTATAAAACTAGATATCTGTTATATTACCTGCAGGAGAAACAATAGACAGTGATTAGAGTAGCATAATGCGTTTATTTTGGAATCTATATAATTTCTATTCAGTCTGTTTTTAGTAGGTTAAAAATGACAGCAACTATTGCTATTTACTGCAGAGAGACTCCTGACCTTTATTGGATAGTATAGTTGTTTAAAGCATTCCTCTCACGTGTGGTGCGCTTAGTCAGCTTAGTAGGTCATACATTTTCGAGTGATGGATGGTAAATGATGGAATAGACCGGGTGTGCACTGATCGAGCTCCTGTAACACGCTGTGAACTCTGCTTTCCTGCTGGATCAAGGTTCCCAGGAACTCTGACCTTCCCAACGCCACTCAAGTCCAGAAAGAGGAACAGAGGAAGATTGATGAGGCTGAACCTTTAACACCAGAGGAGACAGAGGAGAAGGAAAAGCTACTTACCCAAGTACGACACTGCCCAGCGGCTTTATAAAGATATGTGATTTTTGTCAGCTTAAGCATTTCTTTTTCCATTCACATGGTTGAGACATTGAAACTTTGACAGTAAAACAGTTTTACAGCAGTTTTTTTCAATTTGCCACATTTGTTTACAGTTAATAAGTCTCAATTAAAACAGTGAGACCCTGCAGTGATTTACTGTACGCTGCACACTGCACTTGTACACTGTCTGCTGCTGCTTCTTCTTCATAGGGTTTCACAAGCTGGAACAAGCGAGACTTCAATCAGTTCATAAAAGCAAATGAGAAATACGGCCGTGATGATATTGATAACATTGCTCGTGAGGTGGAGGGGAAAACTCCAGAGGAAGTCATTGAATATTCGGGTTTGTTCTTGTTTTGTATAATTTCAACTGTATTTATCATAACTTGCAATATTATTTTTTCCTATCCTTACCACTCATTTCCACAAGGCTTTACTACACTTTATGTTTTACTGTTGTATCCTTCAGTAAACATTTTATTATATTATAAATACTGGTTTTGTTTCTGAATTTTTTTGCATTCAGGTCACGAGCAAATAGAAAAGTGTTCTAAGAAACCAACACTAAAAATGTGCAAAACAATGATTACTGCATTTATTTCTTGGTACCTTTCTGGACAGCTGTTTTTTGGGAACGTTGCAATGAGCTTCAGGACATTGAGAAGATAATGGCACAGATTGAGCGAGGAGAAGCCCGGATTCAGAGGAGGATCAGCATCAAAAAAGCGCTGGATGCAAAGGTCAGAAATTGTCATGCTTATGAAACTTTACCATGGTATATTTCTTTTTTTTTTTTTAATTTTAGTCGTTGCCAATTAGTTTTTATTATTTTCTCCCCAATTTGAAATGCCCAATTATTTTTAGGCTCAGCTCACCGCTACCACCCCTGTGCTGACTCGGGAGGGGCGAAGATGAACACACGCTGTCCTCCGAAGCGTGTGCTGTCAGTTACCCACTTCTTTACACTCTGCAGACTCACCGTGCCGCCGCCTCAGAGCTACAGCGTCGGAGGACAACGCAGCTCTGGGCAGCTTACAGGCAAGCCCACAGGCGCCTGGCCAGACTACAGGGGCCGCTGGTGCGCGAGGACACCCTGGCCGACCTAACCCTCCCTCCCCCCGGACGACGCTCAGCCAATGGAGCGCCGCCCCCTGGGAGCTCCTGTCCACGGTCGGCTGTGGAATAGCCTGGACTCGAACCAGCGACGTCCAGGCTATAGAGCGCATCCTGCACTCTAGCGAGTGCTTTTACTGGATGCGCCACTCGGGAGCCCCTACCATGGTATATTTCAATCCCGGGAATTCATTCTGCTTTTCCTTGGTTAACCATAGCTTTAACATGCTTTATTTACCATTGTCCCCAAAAATCGTGCTTTCACTATCCTTTTGCTGTGGTTTGCTACTATGCTTTTGCTACTGTTTACTACAGTAAGCTTTTAAAGGGATGCTATATATTTCTGTGATTTGTGTTTTGTTTACTATGTCTGCCATGCATTTAAAGATTTAAAGCCAATGAAAAATTAGGCAACTTTTTTGGGGTCAACTTTTAAAGTTGTAGGAAACAATTTCCAGCACATCCCCTATGCAAATACATCAACACAACATGGGCAGCTTGGTGATAATTGCCTGGTAAGATCACTAATGGTATTGCTACATTATTATGCAGGCAGATCACATTACTCTGTTAACACAGTGGCACCACTAAATGCAAGACTAATGCTTTCATCCTTCCTCAATGGGAATGATCACATGTTGCTTGTTTCAGATTGCAAGGTACAAGGCTCCATTTCACCAGCTGAGAATACAGTATGGAACCAACAAAGGGAAGAACTACACCGAGGAAGAGGACCGGTTTCTGATCTGCATGCTGCATAAGATGGGCTTCGATAAAGAAAACGTCTACGAGGAGCTCCGGCAGTGCGTTCGGAATGCACCGCAGTTTAGATTTGACTGGTTTATCAAGTCCAGGACTGCAATGGTAAGAAAAAAGAAATCAAGTAAACATCAACAAAAAACGTTCCAGTCTGGTCAAAACTGTAAAGATAATGAACATATTCTGTTAAATGGTGACCTCCATTTGAACCCATTAAGTGCCATTGTTCTCGTTTGAAGACAGCCCACTTTGTGATTTTATGGAGCATTTTTAACTGGCACCTACCTGTTATTTTAACTATATTGTTATGATAGCTTACTCTTAATTTTGTGAACCACAAAAGTTACGTCTAAATGTAGCTGTTAATTCTGTAAACATAGCCCTTCAGATGCTTTTATGACATCTCAATATAAAATAAGAAACTGAAGCCTAAGAATGATCCATTTCTTGGTGTTTTCCTCCCCACAGTAGAGTAAAGTTCCATTTTCTAAGTGCTGAGCTTCATAGCCGGCCTGAAATGTCACTGTTCTGATTACGGGCACGTCTAACTTGACTGTCCTCAAAAATAAAACGCAGACGTTTGTAGCCAAAAACAGCAATAGATTACTTATATAACATTTCTTTTTACTGAATTTACATTACAGCAAACAAACCTGACAGCCACAGAATAATACAAGACACCGTCCTTCATGTTGTATTCCAAAAATATAGCTCAGCAATCATATACTATATGAGTATTCATTTAAACATTGTAAGAAAAAAAAAAAAAAAAAACTTTGCTACCTGTCTTTTATAGATCAAGTTCTCGTTTATTTTACAGATAACTGAATGTAATGCATATAAAGCAGACAGGAATAATACCTTTAGCTAGACATGTCCTTGATAGGTTTGACTCACAAACATGCGATTTCAGCAGTAAAATGCCATACACCTTGAAAAGGAATCTCATATTTTGCTCATAATTCCTGATGCCCCTCTGAGATTCACTGGTTTGATCTTGAATGCATTAGTGTGATTTCTTATCAGACAGGAAGAGGCCGCTCTGGCTGGTCAGAAACCTTTTACAGATGCTCTTCCCCAGTCAATGTTTATTGCCCCTGTGAAGCCATCTGTTGGACAGTTTCAGTACCACAAAGGCTGTATGAACTATGAGCATTTTTTTTTTTAGTATTTAGAAACACAGGGCCATATTTTCAAAGCGTTTCCTCCATTCTTTAATTCGCTTCTTATTCTAGTTTGGTAAAATTAACAGGTGTTTTACCTCTATAAAAACTGGGAGTTAATTAAAGCCTGGAGTAAATGCTTTGAAAATATGTCCCACAGTGTGATAAGGCCCTAAGTTTCTGTGCCCTAGAAGATACGTTTATTTAATGGTGTGTCTAGGTGTGTTCTTACTTTTGTAAAAAAAAAAAAAAAAAAAAAAAAATGACTGAATGGTACAGACATGTTGAAACACATAGATTTTACTTGGTGTTTTTTTGGTAAAGATAAAATATTGCTGCTCTGAAGTGGCGTCCTCAGGTGTTTGGCTTGTTTATTAAGGGCATGTTTAAAGGACCTTTTCTTCTAGTAATACTTGAGGTTTTCATTCAGAATATGTTTTTAATCGGTGATAAAACGTGAAACGCGATTTCCTTTTAGGAACTGCAAAGACGCTGCAACACTCTCATCTCTCTGATTGAGAAGGAGAACATGGAGATCGAGGAGAAAGAGCGCGCAGAGAAGAAGAAACGAGCACCTAAAGTAGCAGCGGTAAATGAGCTTTAAATGTGTTTTTAAATACACTGTGTCATCAGTGCAGTATCCCAGCTACCTTCTGCGGGCCTTTGTGTTGAGGCAGGAGGTTCAGGTTACAGTGATTTGTAAATGAGTTGTAATTAGCGGTAACAAAAGCTAATACAGGTTCCCCCCTTTATAATGCAGCTAATACAGGTTCCCCCCTTTATAATGCAGCTAATACAGGTTCCCCCCTTTATAATGCTGTACTCTGCTGACTGTGCAGTTTGTCTCATAACAAGTGCTAGTGTCCTGCCATTTTTGACCAATTGGCGTCAGTATGAAGGGGCACCTTAAAGGACTAGCCGAGTGCTCTAATCAAGAAAGCATTAGCTAGACATAACCCTTGCAGTATTATTTATGTCTTTTTTAAAATTTTTTTTCTTAATTGTCATTCAGGCACAGAAAAGAAAGACGGATGCCCCTGCAGATTCCTCCGTTCGAAAGGACAAGAAAATGAAATCATAAAGGTGCCAACAGACTTAAAAACTGTCACCGAGCTGGCAGTAAGAACTACATACAGCATTTACTATTAATGTGAACTGCAAATGTTAGTGGAGTCTTCTTAGTGCATAGAAAAAAGACCTTGTGCCATTTTGTACATTTTAATTTGCAACACTTGTGGTGCACTTTTAATTTGTTTCTGCATTCCAGAACGGATAGTATTATTTTGTGACTTGCTTCTGTTAAAATGTTTTTTTCATGTTAATTGTCTTGTTATGCTAGCATGCTGGGATTTTAGAATCTTTACAGTATGGTTTTGATATGCTGCCCGTTTTTAAATAAAATCTTTTAAAGCCAAAGGATAGGGAACATGTGGGAAAAAAACAGTATATTGACCAGGTTCTCAGCAAGTATTGTTTAAATATGCATAATTGACCAATTAGGCTTTGCACATAATGTCAGCACTTTTTTTAATTGAAGATACTGATTGTGTATTATGTGTTGTTTTATTTTTTATTTGTTCGATTTCATTAAAGAAACTATATATATATATAATAGCAAAGAGATAGCAGAATTATATATATATATATATATATAATTCTGCTATCTCTTTGCTATTAGATAGCAACTTTTTTGCAACAGAAATACGGAACAATTCACCAGCGTGGTATAAAATCAGGGCACTGCAACGACTGCAAAGGAGATGGAAAACTTCAGATTGACTGACAGTGGTTTAAACAGTCCTTGAACATGTATTAAACCCAACAGTATCCTTGATAGCCTTCATCCTAATCTGTGCAGTATTCTGCTTATAGAGAACCTTCCAGCAGCTGTATCCATGAGTGTACATGTCAGCATCACTCTATAATTGGACAACTAGTGTGTGCAGTTTGCCAGCTTAATGATCTAATTGAGTTTCTCTCCTTCTCTTCACCCCAATTCTCAAATTTGAGAGCAGAAATGTAATATGCTTTTATTACCAGTTCAGAGTATCGGAGACGAATGACATTTTGACCTGCGATTTTCCAGACAAGTGCCCCTGAGCTGGGAGCCGGATTCACAGTTGCTTTATGAAATGTGCTAATGAGATGACAGACAGGAGGGGATGTGTGAAAGACACAATACACAGATTGCACTTTGATGAACATTAAGATCTGTAATCACGTCGTTTTACTCTTTTATGTTTTCTGTATATTCAAAACAGCATATGTTTATGTTGAATGCAAATCATTTACCTAATCATTAGTCTTTTCCCTTTGTATCATAAACTTCATTCGGCAGGAATATATATATATATATATATATATACACACACACACACACACACACACACACTTTAATTATATTTATTGCTTGTATATGTGTTATAGTTACAACATTAACAGCTGGGTTCAGTATCTCAATTAGCACTAATCTTATGTTACCTTACCCAACACTAGTGCTCACCATGTTCCTGGAAACCAGTCGTATTAAGGGTAATAACACAGCAAAAGTTATAATAATAATAATAATAATAATAATAATACAATTGTGTGCATATTATATGGTAATAACTCCATCCTACACTGAAGTTGTGCACAATCAGAATTAGATTTAAAGTTTCTTAATTATTTTTTTATTATTATTATTAATCTGAATACATACATTGTGAGTGATGGGTACAGTTAATTGTATACATTTTTTTGCAGATGTGTGCAAAATCCACCCATACAGCCTCTGTGCAATATCCAGCTGCCTTTTTAATAAACAGCATTTACATTATTTTATTCACACAGCAAGTTTAACACAATTTTGAAATCCGAAAACAAAATTGTTCTCCTGAATTCTTAATTGAACCTCAGTCGGCTTGAGTTATTGGTAATGAAACTACTGTATTCAACTGCAGTCAGCATTAACAGAAATGATTTTATCATAACCCATCCTGTGGTTTTGCATATACATCACTTGAACACCTGTATGTATCTGATCCGTATCTATAATAGATTTATACATTTTTCATGTCTTTGTGCAGAATGGGTACGGGTAACATTTTTGTAAGGCATGTAGCCCCATTGTCGGTACTTTATAGATTTAGGATTGATTTGTTTCATGATTTAATATCTTTGAAGCTTCACACACTATAGGTAGCCACAGCAGATGGCAAATACTCAGTGCAGAGTCATTGTTTTGAAACAATGTCCTGTAAACAGGCAGGTAAGCAGTAAACAAACAGCAATGCAACAGTTTGTCCACATGGTGGCATCTTAGTACTTTCCATCAGTTATGAGCTGGGAAGGTGCTTCTTTGTGGATTCCGGCCCATTTGGGATGAGTTTTGGCTTGAAACCAAAACAAACACTCATCTAGCAGGGCAGTATATTGGGCATTGCTGGTGCACACCTTAGGAACATGAACTATAGAGTGGTGTAAATGTAGGTCTACTGCTTAGCCAAAATCAACATGCTTAATAGTCAAATCCAGTTTTCTAAAATTACAACAGAGAATATTTTTCTATATAAAGGCAAGGCAGTCAGATTTTTAACCAAACACTGCAGAAAGCAAGTGTTCAATCTCGATGGGCAGAGAGGTGACTTAGAAAGAGTATTAAAACAGCTCTCACCAAACTAATTTGTTTCTAAGCACATTAACCTAGGGATTTTGTTTATTTTTTTTTTATTTTTTGTTATGTTATCAAGCCGGGCCAGTCTGTTGCACAGAGAATGGTTTTTCATGCGGTATTCAACACTACCACGGACTGCAGTTAAAGTGAAACATTCGGTTCCTCTTTGAAATGTACCGTGTTTATATAGTCGATTATACCGTACCGAGCTTTGGAAAATGAAATGAAATTATGTTTGTAGAATTCTCGACTCCTGTTTCTGGAACTAGGGTTTATAGGAGAGAGAGAGAGAGATTGATTGGTATCCTGTGTGTCGTTTGTCTACAGTATGCAGGTGTTTGTTTTTAATTCTGCCTGTATTTGTACATAATGCATTCACACTGATGATAGAAGTCGTTTTTAATCCCTCTCAAATCCAGGTAAAGGAAGATTTGTAGAACATAACCTACTCAGAATGAGTGAAAACACTGTATAATAGTACGGGATATGTGAAAAAACAAAAGTGCTGCAGCAGCGCTGTAATCAACAGGTTAATGCTGGATATGTGAAAAAACAAGTGCTGCAGGAGCGCTGTAATCAACAAGTTAATGCTGGATATGTGAAAAAACAAAAGTGCTGCAGCAGCCCTGTAATCAACAGGTTAGTACTGGATATGTGAAAAAACAAGTGTGCTGCAGCAGCACTGTAATGAACAGGTTAGTACTGGATATGTGAAAAAACAAGTGCTGCAGCAGCACTGTAATGAACAGGTTAATGCTGGATATGTGAAAAAACAAAAGTGCTGCAGCAGCCCTGTAATCTACAGGTTAGTACTGGATATGTGAAAAAAACAAAAATGCTGCAGGAGCGCTGTAATCAACAGGTTAGTACTGGATATGTGAAAAAACAAAAGTGCTGCAGCAGCCCTGTAATCAACAGGTTAGTACTGGATATGTGAAAAAACAAAAGTGCTGCAGCAGCCCTGTAATCAACAGGTTAGTACTGGATATGTGAAAAAACAGGTGCTGCAGCAGCGCTGTAATCAACAGGTTAGTACTGGATATGTGAAAAAACAAAAGTGCTGCAGCAGCACTGTAATGAACAGGTTAATGCTGGATATGTGAAAAAACAAAAGTGCTGCAGCAGCCCTGTAATCAACAGGTTAATGCTGGATATGTGAAAAAACAAGTGCTGCAGGAGCGCTGTAATCAACAAGTTAATGCTGGATATGTGAAAAAACAAAAGTGCTGCAGCAGCACTGTAATCAACAGGTTAATGCTGGATACGTGAAAAAACAAGTGCTGCAGCAGCACTGTAATCAACAGGTTAATGCTGGATATGTGAAAAAACAAAAGTGCTGCAGCAGCACTGTAATCTACAGGTTAATGCTGGATATGTGAAAAAACAAGTGCTGCAGGAGCACTGTAATCAACAGGTTAATGCTGGATATGTGAAAAAACAAAAGTGCTGCAGCAGCCCTGTAATCAACAAGTTAATGCTGGATATGTGAAAAAACAAAAGTGCTGCAGGAGCGCTGTAATCAACAGGTTAATGCTGGATATGTGAAAAAACAAAAGTGCTGCAGCAGCCCTGTAATCAACAGGTTAATGCTGGATATGTGAAAAAACAAGTGCTGCAGGAGCACTGTAATCAACAGGTTAGTACTGGATATGTGAAAAAACAAAAGTGCTGCAGCAGCACTGTAATCAACAGGTTAGTACTGGATATGTGAAAAAACAAAAGTGCTGCAGCAGCGCTGTAATCAACAGGTTAGTACTGGATATGTGAAAAAACAAAAGTGCTGCAGCAGCGCTGTAATCAACAGGTTAATGCTGGATATGTGAAAAAACAAGTGCTGCAGCAGCACTGTAATGAACAGGTTAATACTGGATATGTGAAAAAACAAAAGTGCTGCAGCAGCCCTGTAATCAACAGGTTAAGGATTGTTGTCTCATTCTGTTAGAAATGATTGCTGCTGGTACATTTCCTGTGATTTTCACACATTTTGATCACCTATTACAGCAGCCTGATTATTTTGTTGCAGGGTATTACTCGTCCGTCACTACTTTTCTGGTGTGAAAAGTAATTAAGAAGTAAGCGTGTTCATATTCTGCCTTCAAGTTGGGTCTGGTGAGGACTTGGATGAGGGACCTGCTGAAAATCAGATGCTGCACAAAGTGGGACACTGGATTAAAGTGGACAGACTGCCCTTCAGATAACACTTTAAAGTCTATTCTGTGGAAAATCCGTTTATCCGTTTTAGGTTATGTGGTTTTTATAACGGCTTAATTAAAGCCAGGCCAAAACCGTTGCTGAGTAATATATATATATATATATATATATATATATATATATATATATATATATATATATATATATATATATATAAAATTGAGAAATAATGAGCCCCACAGAGATTATTATCAATTGATTAGATATCTCTAGCTTGAGTCATGGCGGCGCTCTGAAGCACATTTCCACTTAGCCTGTCCTCTGCAGCACGTCCTGAAAGAGAAACCGAATTACTGTTTTACAAGTTGAACCCGCCCCCCCCCCCCCCCCCACAGTAACTTTCTTTTTCCGACCTGCCGTTTGGACCTCCCGCTGCACCTTGTAATGCCCACTGGTCAAACTGATACAGCTTTGTGTGTGTGTGTGATTTAAGAATGTACTTCCCCTTCTTTCCCTCCTCCTCCTCCTACAACTGTGGAAGAAGAGTGACCTGCCCTGGTTCTACAACGTATTGTCACAGGAAAAACTTTACCAGTGACAATCCTTCAAGAGTGTGAAATCTCCACTGATGAGGAGAGACAGAAGGGAAATGTGATTGAGTGTACCATGTGTCACCAGAGAGCTTTTTTTTTTTTTTTTTTTTTTTTTACTGCAATATACAATTATGCTGCTTGGAGATGTTAACAAGATAGGAAATGACAGACTTGGGGGAAGTGATCAGTCATTACAACACAACAGCATGCATTTCACTTGGTTTCAGTGCTGTTATTAACTATGATGGTAATGGTTTGATAATGCCTGCATGCATATAGGATCATCCCACTGTAGAAGACCACTGACGGTGCTTGGCTGTCCTGGAATGGTGCAGTGTCAGTATGTCAGTATAGAAGGGCTGGTATGATGCCAACAGTCCCTATATGGTCCGGATAGTCCCGATTTCCTAACAAATGTCCCGCCTCCCGATGCATAGGAAGAAAGTCCCGATATTTACCCATAGAAAAAAACCACACGCTGTGCTCTTTGTGCGGCTGACACATCTGCTGATCACTAACTTATACAAAGGTAAGAACTCTTAATTATGTCTATTTTTACTGTCATGATGGTCGTGTTGAGTTGTGGGCGATATCTTTATTATATGATAATGAGTGTTTTTTGCGTATGACTCCTCCCAAGTGTATGATGCATATGACCCCCCCCCCCCTCCAGCCCCCCCCCCCCCCAAGACGAGCATCCCGCTGAACAGTTTCCGAATGTTGGCAAGTATGTGATGCAATATATCTGCTGAGTGTTTTATTGGCCGATTGCTTGCTGAAAGTTGGGTGATAATGAGGGTTCATTTTGTATGCAGGCTTTTAAAAAGCATGGTACCAGCGGTCTATAAAAACAGAACCACGAGGAGGGACATCGAACCTGATTCACATAACAGTAAACCTGAGAGTTAAGGGCCATAAATGGGAAGCTATTGTTTAAACTTATTAAGTTAAATGGAGCAAAACAATCTGGGTTCAAAGCTGGGATGGCAAATGAGCAGAAGTTCAATGAGCCAAGAAGTTAGACAAAGGGACCATAAAGTACAGGGTGCCATGTGTAATGCAGCTAAAATCATGATCTTCAAATATAGAAAAGCAACAGCTTGAAATGTACCGTGTTTATATAGCTGATTATACCGTACTATCATTGCCTTTAAAAACAGAAAGAAACTCTAAACAGATACACCGTCTGGACCACTTCATTGATTACAATGCAACAGTGGGGTAATCTTTAGTTTTAAACAGTTAATGTCCATGTGGAAAACGCCTTAAACCAAATTAGGCAGATTATCATCAAATACTTTGATACACATACAGTACCTGTAGATCGTATTCAGTGTGGAGAGGAACCAAGGGCAAGCTTGCGTTCATGATGATGAAGCCATATATTTAAGCAGGCGGGTCAGATGTATAATGTATCATTAGGTCTGAGGAAGAGTGGCACCAACATGTGTCTGACACATTGAAGAGGCAGACAATGTCCATATGATCACTCACAGTCGGATGAGCAGTGTCTGGCTCAGCAGAGCTATACTAGGATAGCAGAGATAAGCCGGTAGGTGGAGAAGACAGCAGAAAACAATTAATATTGTGCAGTCACCAAGAAGATGCAATAAGAAGTGAAGTCAAAGTGAAGCAGAACACCGTATGTTTAAAAGACTGCAAACCAAGACCAAGAACAAGGGTCCATAGAGTTGGAATTTTGCCAAACAAAATATTTGCTGTAGAAGTTGTTTCACCTGGGAACTCGTTCACTTGACTCTGAAAAAAGCAAATGCTGTTTCATCTAACATTACAGCGTCTGATATTAACATGCAAACACAGCAGACTGATTTACTGAAATGTACTCATAGTTCATTAACAATGAAACTTTCAAGCTCTGTGGGGTGCTAAAAATGGAATTGGACTGTTAATTAAACAAACAAACAAACAAACAAAAAACAGATAATTATTTTTTTAAATTATTTTTTATTTTTAGTATATACCTTCTAATTCAATTCAATGTTTCCATGATTATCCCTTCATTTATATAAACTGGTTGTGGTGTTTCCTGGTGGTCTCAGTTTGGTTTATCTGCTTTAAGATAGTTTATGAAGCTTCTTGTGTATTGTGCTTTTAATCATAGGAGTGATATGGAATTCTGTTTCAGTGCAAATGAATTGGTACATAAAGTAAGTGAGACACTGCGTATTGCACTCTGCATATTGTAAGTAATTTAAAGGTGCAAAAAGACATGTTTTCCTGTTTAGCAGGCTACCAAGAGGTTGCACAGATACAACAATGAGACTAGTTATCTAACTCTCCACCTCATTTCACAAGCGTATACAAAAAAAAGCCAAAAATTCAATCGAGCAATGTTATTTTCGACTAAACCAAAGCGCGATTCCTTCCGATAGAGTTCCCATGCAGCACAGCAGAAGATGCTATTGCAGAAGGGTTTTTTTGTTTTCTTTTGCTGCAGCTTCTTCAAGACAGACAAACAGTGTTTAATTATCACCCATCTAAATATGGCATTTAGGGTGATTGCAAACATACTGTAGCAAGTACAATCTCAATCTGCATTCATCCTATAGCCATCCAGTGATGGCATGGAGAGATGGCTGTTTGGAGAACAAAGCTTCCACCGTTTTATTTTTATAACTAAAATCCTTTATTTATATTGGTATATTTCTGCACAGTTCATTATCGGCAGCTCAGCAGCTCAGACTCATAATGCCATTCTTGGCTATTTGTTTTAAGTTTTGAGTTTATATTTGAGGTTGAACTGTAAATGTTATGTGATTTATTAGTAATACTAAAAAAGATCTAGCGTCATGGCAGTGAATCCAGCTAATTAGAATTATAAATACATGGGAAGAGGAACAGAGGGAGAAGAAACCCAGTCACTGATATCATTCTTCTATTCTTCTTTCTTATCATGCTGTAGCAACGCAGACACTGCTTGGAAGAAATCATTTCAATATCCGTCATAGATTAGGATAAATACTGTAGGCAGTCAAAAATGCATTTGTGTCCCGTTTCACTTAAAAGAAAAAAACAAAAATGAAACGTATAGGCGTTGTTTGTAGGCTAGAGGATTTATTACATTTTCCAAAATGTTTTTCTTTTCCCTACATTAATTTCATGGGAGAAAAGATTAAATGCAACATTTTGAAAAAGCCAGTCATTTTGTAAAATCAGTAAGCATATGCAAGGTGTGATTTGAAATACATTATGAGCGGAATGCTTTCATTCTGCAAGAAGGAAGATTGTTAAGACCCAGTGGCTTCTGGAGGGACACAGTGACATTTATAATGTTTGTGAAATGAACCATAAATCCAATCTATTAATGCTATTTTGAACGTAATCAAGCCAAAAAAAAAAAAATCATAATAATTGTAATGCATTACAATCAGGAGAGAGTTTGTACGCAGTAAAAGGCTCTGAAACAGGACATGGGTTTATTATCATGATGTGAGATGGATGTGACCCATGACCTGGAATGTTTTGCAATGTAAGCACACTTTGTGAACGTGCTCCTTGTGAATTCGGGGCCATGCTTTAGTGCTAATGAAAGGCGAAGGCAAATGCTTTTGGCTGCGGTCATAACTGGACAAGCCTACTTCATTTCTGACCTGTTAGTTGCTCTTGAATTGTACTGAGGTTTTGTGATGTGAACCACTGTTGAGATCAACCAACCCATTTCTGTTGTGACATGAACCAGAATCCAGGTACATACCCTGAGAGGTTAGTGAGTTAACCCAATAGAACGAGTGCCAACTAGCCCCCCTCCTTTGTAAAGGTGAGCAGTGCTATTGTACTGAGAATATGTGGTGCCAGTATACCACGTCTTTATATTGAATGCTGTTTCTTTGTACAGTTTACTGGCTCCAAAACACAGGCTAGTAGACAATTCCAGTCCAGGCTTTCAAAGTGCATTTGAAGTCTGCTTTGCTTTCCAGTGCACGTGTACAACAGGACGTTAATCACAGCTTTCCAGTATGTATTTACATGGCATTGTTGGGGAATTTGATTCCACTGACTAGTACACAAATCTAGAAGAAGGTATTCTTGTAGGTATGGCCTTGGCAGGCTTTCGTAAAGGGAGCTTGCCCTCCTCTCTGTCCCCAGGTGACGTTCCAGCGAATAGCTGGCTGACATGTAGATAACAATCAGAATAGATCTGTTACCTTGAGACTGCGATTGACTATGAGATCTGTTCCACTTTATTTCGTTAATTTATTTATTAGCTTATGGCAGTCAGTGTTTCTTTGGGATCCAGTTAAAGAAATCCAATACAGATCATTGCCAAATATTCAGACGGAATTCTATAAGCATCAACAGGAAAGATGGCACAGGGAAATAGCATTGTGTTTTTCTAAGACAAGGCAAACAAAACCCACAGATTAGTTATGATCATTCCCTTTAAGCTTGTATGCTTGAAAGGACCACCCCTCTTTGCAACCTCTTACAGCCCTTCTAAAATCAAGCACATCAGTGATTTGTTCCATACACTTCACTAATGCATTCCTCACCATGCATTTTATAGCCAATTTACGGAAACAGGAAGACCATGCTGGTGAACGTGTTTCAAAGAAATGTTTCTTAAGTATGCAGCACAATTCATTTAGGTCAGGTTTAATCTCCCAGGGTAAAGGATGGTTCATTCAGAGCAGCTCTCTCGTTGTCTTAACCGAGGAAGTAAAACTAACACAGGAATGCAGAATAATATGCAAGAGCAGTCTGTCGTTTTTGTTTTAGCTGCTGCACAAAAGCAGCTATCTAAAGCGTGGACTGAAAAACTCTGGTATTTTATTCTCCCAGTCCCTATGACAGGGTTTAACAACGTTACTGTTTCTGTTTGTCTTCACATTGCAAACGCTCTTTGTGCAGTGATATCTCAAATGAAAACACTGGCAGATACTTTTGATAAACATTGTGCTACATCAAAGAAATGGCTTGGTCGCTGTCGAGCTTTGTGTCTAAATTGAAGATTGAACAATTTTCCAGATTGTACGTTCCAAAGGGAATAATTACAGAGGACAACATCGTATTGTTGATGTGTTTGTTTGTTTTTTTGCATATATCAGCAGGTTTTCTCCAGATGCCAGAGAGAACATATTGAAATAAATTAGAGTGAATTTGCATATTTGCATACGAAAAGAACCACCTGTGGAATACTAAATATACATTAAACCTTAATATAGAACCCAGAAACGAGAAACATGGAAACAATAAAAACAAGCACTTATTTTTAGCTGTGTTGTGTATTTAAACTTTTATGGGAGAATTATACGGACAATTTCATCAAATGAATAGATCCCTTTGGTATTGTGCTAAGACAATTATAGCATAAAGTACAACATGTGCTGATCCCTGATCATTTGAACACCCACAGCATTAATTGTGTAGTGTTTGCTTTAGCTACTGCAATACATAGGACTAGACAAGGACCAACCCTGTCACAGCGCATGTGCATTACACCTTCCAGGTTTCAGGGTTTCCAGGTATCCTGCTTCTTTCAATCCTTGCAGATTGTGAGGGCGCTGCCTTAACCCACAACAACACGGAAACAGCATGCGTTCCTGGCTCCAAGCTGCGGTACACTTTCAGCACATGAATAAACGCTGCCGTTGCCTGTCATAATGCTGTATGTTTCTTTTCCTGGAACTGATAAAAAGAAAAATGAATTGAATCCACACAGTTATTGCTGCATGCTTCATTTGAAAACACTGCCCAACACAATGCTCAGATTGGAGCAAAAAACAAAATAACAACCAAGGGAATCTAGGATAACAATGATGCGCGCCCTGCATAATGCACTACCAGGGACCCTGTCTGGAAGCCACGCTGTGGGCCGGTCCACTGGATCAGGTCAGCACACCAGACCCACGGTTGTCATCATCCGCATGCTGCTGCTGTGCGAAAGAGGAGGTTCTGGGAAGCTAAAAAATAGCTGATGGTCTGTGAGAGAACAATGTAAAGCATGAGGGATAATGAAATGTGCCTTGCTCCTGTAATTATAATTACATATTTATAGAGCCAAGGCGCTTAGAATTACTAATGAACCCCTTGTAGCTTGGAAGTGGCTCAGTTCCACTCTGTGTTGCTAGCCAGTGGCTTTCTTTTTATTTTATTTTCAATGAAAATTCCAGTTGGATTACATTAAGCAAAATCAAATCTAACATTTGGGTACGTTGCATGCATGCCAACTTATTATATTACGACACTGGCCCTGGCAGGAGGTTTATCGGTCTATCCAAATAACCATGATGAATCTATTTTATACCCCATAAATTTGAACATTTCATCTGTTTTAGCAAAAAAAAAAAATACCAGGGTTTTAAAACCAAGGCAAAGAAAACGCAGCCATTACCACGCTGAAGCACATTCAAGGTTAAAATATAGATGAAGTTTGATAGTAGAAGGCTTGGCCTGCTATAAATATCTACAACAGAGCCTTTTTAGTGATAAACAGTGGCCATTGTGCTCTGTCAGTAATAGATCATGTCAGTAGTCCTCAGCTTGTTGGAGGAGAGCAGGCCTACATTAAACTAGTTCATACATTTTGTTCTGACAACAGCCTCTGCTATAGAACAATAATTCAACGAGATTCAACCTTTTGTGACACTGTGGGTGGTTTCCTATTAGCATAACAGTGTCTGTATCCTTCCATCTATCTTTGGTGGCATTGGTCAGAGGTGTGTCTTGTACATTTCTTATGCATTAGCCAAATCATTTATCGTGGAGGAAAAAATATATAATAATACACGACAATGCAAGAACATATGGGAATACCTAAAAATGAAAAGCTAAATAGAAAACAATATAGATTGTATTTGCAGACTTGATGATTATTGTATCACCCTGAAATAGGACTAGGATAGTCAAAACAAAAACACTTTACATTGTGTCTCTAATGACTGTGTATTTACATAGTCGTTACTTAGTAAATACATGTGAACTTCCACACAATTACAATGTACTTTATGTGTAAGTTAGGGTTATATCGTGCAAAAAAATTTACACATTAAGTAGATTGTTACTATGCATAATAACATTATAATTATGTGTAAAGTGTCTCTCCGTCAAAACCATAATGGACATTGTGTATAATACCGACACATTAACTACCCTGTACTTGGCATGACATTCTGCAATTGGGTGTAACTGATATACAATCAGCTTGTATTTACCATCCAGATTCACAGCTGTCCACATCACTGAGCCCCGCTTTCTTGTTTTATTCATATACTTATCTTTTATTTATCCTAGCAGTGAACCAAAAACAACGAAACAGAACATATTAGCAACATAAATCATAATTACGATTTTCATCTGGAAACTCAAACGGGAAGCAGAGAAAACGAGTTCATGAACAGTGGCAGCATGCTGTTTGTATTGTTGGACTACTGGCGTATACACTTCAATTCATATAATGTGATGCATATATCCAGAAGGTTGTCCTGAAGATCATTAAATCACATATGTAAAGAAATGAAGACAGACATTGGAAGTACAGTGGCAGTGGCTCAATGTATTCTCCCTGAAGCAAGCATGCAGGTTTGATAAGATTTAGGGAGGAGAGGTTTCAATAACGAATAATCTTTCTCCTGTGGTTTTCATAACTCTGTCACGGAACTCATGTCTTTAAATGCATTTCAAACTTCATTTAATTATAATTTCCCTTAAGAACAGGTATTTGTTAATTACAAAATCTAACCTACTTCTGCTTGAAAATGCACATTCTTATTTCTGTAAATCCATGTATTTGAGTGTATCCCATGGCTGTGAGGTTTTAACTCAGTGTGATTAATTTGATTCAGGACTGGGGGATTTCAAATCAGAGTTTACACATGGTTATGGTACTGCCTTTCTTTTGATTTACTGTATTCCAGACCTGGATCTCTGCAACAATCACACTTAGGCCTATATGTAAGGCCCTGATTAAATAAAGAAAAAATCTGTTCATTTATACCCTATTCAAACTACCTTAATAATGCGTGCTGATTGTGATGAAATTCAATGGCAATCACATGCTTTCAAAGCATATTGATTGTGCCTTATTACTCAGGGTAGTCAGATCTCAAACTTTATCGATGTCTGATCTGATAAAAACGGAGCACAAGTTCACTGGTGAATGCAATTCCAAAATAAAAAGCCGTCCTGCGCAATACATGAAATGAATGCATTTTTTTTTTTTTAAGTGTGTAATTAAACTCAGGCGTGTCCAGTCTAGCTAACACTAAGCAGGTCTATTTATTAAGAGTAAAACAGAACACCCTTATTTTCTACCTGCAGCACAAAAAAAAAAAAAAAAAAAAAAAAGGCCAGCTAAACTAGCACCTCGGAAAATTGGAAAATTTATCACGGTACCTCCTGATCCAACCATCTCCAGGTCAATGTCTCCTTCACCGTTAGGAGATAAACAATGCACCAGACATTATGGAAAATAGCAGGTACCATGCTTATAGCAGAAGCCAACTACTTCAGACAGAACAGTTCCATTGAATAGCCTTCGCTGTTATACAGGATGCAGGGCTAAGTTCCATTTCATTTTGATTCCTTTTTTCAATTATTTTTTGCAAGTAAAAAAAAAAACAGAGAAATTGTTGTTTTAAATCAATAACAAATGAATAATTTAAATGTAATATCCCTGTGTCACTATCAATAATAGAATTGGGGATGATGCAGAGTTATGTTAATTCAATGTGCCAGACAGTCAGTTGCCATTCTACACGACGGCTCGTTTCTTGTTCCACTCCTTTTCCCATCTCCAGGAGCTTAATTTTGTGTATACAGCTGCAGAGGACGCCGCAAATCGAATTGAGGGTTGCTCTCAAAAAAATATTGAACTTATTAAAAGGACGCTCCTGGCAATTTGCTCTCATCCAGCCTAAAGAAAAACAATAGGTTATGACCCTGTCCTTTCCATTGTGGGAAGTATTTTTTTTAAAAGTCAAGTGAAGCATTATCCATCGGAAACGTCTTAAATGAGAAGTTTAAATCTTTTATATTAAAGTACACAATTGTATCAGAAAATAGTTAGAGTTAGGATTATATTGTGCAAAACGATTTACACATTAAGTACATTGCAATTATGCATAATAGCATTGTAATTATGTGTAAGGACACATGCATTTACTAAGTAACTACTGTGAAAATACATAGCAATTAGAGACACTTTGTGTAAACTGTTTCCCAGTCTCCTAGGATACAACCAGCAGAGAATAATGAAAGCACAGAACAAGCTGCAAACTTGTACCGCTTCGAATCCTGCAGTCTGGGTCCTGACAGGTTCAGGCAGAGACTGCTCAGGTTCGACCTCAACTCGACAGGTGAAAATTGGCTTGATAGCAGGAACAGCAGTCAGTAGTTGTCCATCGATCCACAGTGCTTCTGATGGTTGGGGTTGCAGTGGTGAGGTACCATTCGAAATGCAATCAGAAATACTAAAATATTCACTTCATTTATTTTATTTTTGTTATATTTGTGTGAAGCATTTACGGTATAGAGCTGATCTTCTTGACAAAGCCAACAATGACTCTATTTTAAAAATGGGACACTGCACCCGATAACCGTTAGCAGTACACAATGAACCAAATGAAAATTAAATACAAATTGAAATGCAAATGAAGAAAAAAAAGACTGTCGCCTTTCATTCAAATGCCTTGATGGAGATGGCTGCCTCCTTATTTGAAAAGGAACAATGCCTGTTGATAACAGATTGTTTTCAATTCATAGCTGCAGATCAAATATTCTTTTCTTATTAGTTATTAAAAGTAACATATTTAGTAACTTGAAGGCGCCATGGGCCAGTCAGATAAAGGGAAACAGTGCTTCCATTCAGCACAACTAATTGGCTTTCAAATGTGACCTTGCTTTTTTATGTAGTTTTCACAGTGTCCCCCAACAGCTTTTAAAATACATTGTTCGGCAATGTATGCCAATGTACGTGATTCTGTGAACTACTGGAACTATATAAGCTGTGTGAGAGTGAGTGTGCAACTATTCAGCAACAATTATTTGAGAGCAGAAAGATTTCTATGACTTCACAAGAGGCATGATAGTGGGTGCCAGTGCAACCGGCTCATCCCTCAACACAGTTCTGCATTAAGAGAATCTCCTGGGTGACTGCAGAAAAAAAAACACCACCAGAAAGCAGGTTATAACGATTCAAGCACATGCACATGTGCAATGAATTGTGACAAGAAAGACACAGAAGCCTTCAACAGGACAGGGCAAGCTACTGCTGTACGCATCGTCACGCAAAGGTTAATATTATCAGTAAAAAAAGAAATAAAAAAACATTTCTCGTTTACTTCCCTGAGCTACTGTGGAGCTTCATTCATAACCCTTTGCTGCCCTTAGCATGCCTGTTTAGTTCAAAGAGTGAAAGAATGCGCCAAAGAGAATGGAAGCTTGTGTGTCTGCAGCTGAAACTACCTTTAGTGAATACGTACAAACTGGGAATGGAAACGTACAGGCGTGCAGAACGCTACGGCTTTGGTATGCACTTTTTATTTCTATTCCCTGAAAATGCTGGGTATTAAACATGCTTATAGGTTGTTGCCTTCAACACAGTATCCCCATCTCCTGCTCTGACCAACAAGATTTTTCATGCATTGGAAATGTATGAGGTAATTTATATTAACATGTTACTTTAAATCAAATATTAATTGTAAAACTAGGCTTTGCATAACAAGAGAATCCAGAGTCATACACAAATGCTTACCACTGGCGTTTATGTAATGCTGCCAAATGTCTATTAAATATTTAGGTGTGTTATTCTTCTTTTGGCATATTGCATTGTTTTTAATATGCCTTTATTAAACCTTTTCAGTACAGTCTCGCTCTTCTACTGACAGTCTTCAAAGTTTAAACAAATTAAAAGCTGGAACTGTCTGCATGAATCAGTATCAGCACAGATACTTGCCTGAAGCCTGGAGTGACAGAGGTTAAGGTTATTACGGGGATTGAATTTAGTGCTGGGTAACGGCTGTGCAAAGCCCCCAAGGGATAGCATGGATTGTATCTGTGGATTAGAAACAGGAAAACAGTTAAAGCAAGATTTAAATAATAGACTTTGTAAATTGAGCATTAAAATTGCATGCACAGTGCTTGGTAACACTGTATTAGGTGTCTCTAATTACATCGTAATTGCATGTGCAGTTACATGCAATAGTAATTACTTTTATAAATACACAACTACCTGATAAACCAATACTGTACAAAAATAAAATAAAAACTTTATTATAGATCATTTCAATGTCTTATTTTTTTTTTTTAAAAAGCCATATACGGGTTACTAAATTGAAATCTATTAATAAATTGAATTATATTTGTCATCCTGACAAAATTAGGCTTGGGTCACCTTGCTCTGAAGCTTCAATTAAATGAATGTTATAAGCATCGACTGGGTTTAGGTCTGTTGCAGAGAAGGTGTGTGATGTGTCAGTATATACTGCTGATAAAAACACACCTTTTACATGTGGAAAGTGCTAAAAAAAAACAAGCAAAGAAATAACACATTATTATATGTGTTATATCTATGCTTTTAGTTGGTAAATTGGTTTTTATTGCTATTGCCTTTAGAGGCATTTAAACCTAGTGCAGGAGAAGGATTTATAGCAGAAACTGAGGGTTATTAACTGAATGCAAACATAAGCATGGTTTCAAACAAACTTTTGTTTTCTTTGTCCTTCTTTCAGACTTTTTTTTCTGTGTTAATCAACCCTTCGAACAAGATTGAAAAATCAATATCAGACATCAAAGTGAAAACTACAGGGCTTCAGATTTAAAAAATAAATAAAAGCCAGTGAATAGAAGAGTATTTCTTAGGTGTTTATCGAAAAACTCCAAATGAAAAATCTATTCAGGCCTTTTGGGCGGCTGTAATGAAGTAGGCCGCGCAGGTGCAGGACAAATCTATGTGCTCACGCCAAGGTTGCTTCACCTTGATTGTCTCATATGGGGAAAAAGAACCATCTGTTTTCTGAAAATAATCTACATAATTGACTTTCCAACAGATCTCGAAGAGACATGCATTCATCACCCAAACTGTGTCACCACTTCCATTTTCTCAAGCAAATGGGAACGATTTTTTGTCTCCTTTTACTGGAAATCCAATATCAGTTTGTTGAAAACATTCATTCTTATAATCTTGCCTATAATCTTTTTTTTAAAGGTTTTAAATAGAGCATATGTTTTTTTTAATTAGAAGGCTAGCAACGCTATATTATGCAATATTGAATTGAACAAGATTCCACAGGTCACAAAGGAACGCAAGCGCTGCCATGTACGAGTAATACAGCATTAACTGCTTAATATGGGCCTTATTCATCTAGAGGAAAAGAAGGGTTACCAAGACAACAGTACAAATACCAGGATGCAGAATTTCCTCATGAATACACAACCCCTCTTGACATCATTCAATCATTAGGGGTGTGCCGAATAAACCAGCAACTGTTTAAAACAACGATGCAGACCGGTAACACTTTTCTTTTTACACAACATGCTTTTGTTCAATCCTGCCCACTATCGATGTGCTCATGCCCACTTCTGGTTTCACAACAGCATTGCAAAGTGGGAGCACAACTGTATAATCACACTGCAATATACAACCCAACAGTTGTTGTTTTTTGTCCTGTAAACTGTCTACAGCATTATACACCACTCTCTAAATGATTAGGACACATTGAGAGTTATTAATATGCATACAAGTCTGTTTTTATTTAATCACAATTCATATCCACAGCTTGGTAACCTAAAACGTGGAAAATGATGTATTTAAATTGTAAACACAGTTAAATGTCACAAAAAACAATGAATATTATTTAAATAAATACAAAAATAAGTAAATAAGTATATGCAAGATGTCTCATGGCCTTCAGTGGGATAGCTTGGTAATCCAACTCATAATCAAGTTTACTGTAACACACAATATTACTCATCGTTACTTTGTCTTCTTGTTTGCTGGATAAACATTAAATCCTCCAACTAAGCCCTTGCTTCTATTTAATCATTTTTCCTTTTCAAATTAAATATATTTTGTATGTCTAAGGATGCAGTGTTATCTTTGAAATGTCAGGAGAAATAAGGGATGACGGGGTTCATGGCCACAAGGGTTTCCCTTCACAGCCCTCCTGATTTATATACAGATTTCCAATCATAACTCCTGCCCTCTTCCCCACGAATAAATAACCAAGCCTAATCATGGGCTTTGTTTCATTTCAAATATATCCATGCTGCCGTGGTAAAAACTATTGTGTACCTACACTCATACAGCAAAAAAAAAAAAAAAATTGATCAGATCGTTTTTAATGTTTTTTTTTTTTTTTTTTAATTGCTGACAACAATGATCCTACTGCATATACAATATGCTCTGGACTTACATGCTCATAATATGTGTTTTGGTTACTATTATGTGAACATAAACCTATGTATTATAATATATGTAGAATTGGGATGTAGAATTGGTGGTTGCACCCCTCGATAGAATCATTTTATCATAATTGTCTGCTATTACAACTGAGTAAAATGGTCTTGTTTGAGAGCTGGTCCAAATAAAAGGTGATCTCAAATTGAAAGGGGCTGCCAGAGGCTTTATATGGAGCTACTGTAACAGCAGACACAAAACAATACTGTACTGCACTACACTGTGTGGAATACTACAGTGTTGTGGCCACTACTAAACTAGAAGTGAAGCATTTTAAAAGCCCTTTTCGTTATCTTAGCTGCGTATGTTAACATATGCTGTTGGAAATCACGTTGGAACCAGTCTGAGGAAGAGTACAAATATATGCAAAAAAAAAAAAGCGAATGTTGTCCTGCTCTCAATAAAGGAGTTCCATTCTTCAGCTCGACAGAAATAATTCAGTACTGAAAAAGTTAATAAATCCTGTGTGAGGTACTTTCTGCTGTAGCTGGGACCCTCTCCTATGCTTCAGATCCCTTGTACTCTGCATCGGACAAGGAGAATAACTCCTGTCTTCCACTGCAAGTCCATTGCAGGGCTTTCAACTGCCTTTCATGGAGTCTGCTAAATCAATCCAGATGGCCTTTTAAAGTTAGATTGAAAACATTGAAATTGCAATGGAAAGGTTGAACGGATGTTTCTTCAGCCTTTAAAACAGAGTCTTCAGAATTGTATATAAATATTTCACAAGTAATTACCTTAGTGCACAGCTCCATAGCTTATAATCCATTTTTATGCTTGCTTGTTACATTTCTATTTCTCGCTTATCCTTTGCGAATATGTAAAATGACTTTGTACGAAATTAGAACAGAGAAAATCTGTATATTGATATTTATATTTAATGCAAGTCTCTTAAGCAAATATCATTAAAGTGGAAATATATATATATATATACATACAGTATATACACATACATATATACATGCATACATACATACAATCTAACAGTTTCAAAACATATTTTTTTAATGACACAGGTGGCAAATGTGACAGGAGTGACTTAAGAATGCAAAACTATTTTCGGTCAAGGCATTCTGCATTCTGTTTTCTGTTTTCTTTGTTTGCCACAGCTTTATGGGAGACCATGTATATATATATATCTGTTGATGAATTCTTATAGGAAAGTGCTGTATACAGTCTAAACAGGAACCTGTATTGTAATTGTGAGAATATAGACTGCACGCTGTCTATATAACACAAAGAACCGAGAAGCTTTGGGATACATACATTGTTGGATGCACACTTGTTGGATATGCTGTTTGTCAGGTATACAGGCAGTCTGTAATTCTGTATTGTGAATTCACAGATTCAGCCGAGTTCTTCACCATGTGTTCTTTAAATCTGAATCACTATGCTTTCTCAAGGTCTACAGGGAGCAGAGAAACTAGCACCTCTTGTAGAAATGTGACGGTGATTACTCCTGTGCAGTCTTCCTTGCATCATATTGTACACTATAACATTATGAATATCATCCGATAAGATGGCCACACTGCCTCCTGCCTAATCATGGTTCGACTGGAAACCACAAGTACAGTATTATGATTGTCTGGTACACATGACAAGTTTTCTTTTTATTGTTTGCATAATGTAATTTGTTTCCTTACTAATGGTGGAATCATTTGAAATGATGGTGTGGTTTTTCTTCTCTTGAAAGGATATAAAAACGTTGCTTAGTATATTCACAGTAGTATGTTTGTGTGGCTCTCATCTGACCTCCAAGGTTGACCTGTATGTTTATACGTGAGCGGCTAGCCGTATTGCTTGAGGTAAGCAGACCCTTAAATACACAGAAGAAATAATATCTTTCATTACCTTCAACTGCTCCGGAGTTAAATGATTATATTGTAATACAGCGACTTAATACTTCCAGGTTCTTCAAATGAATAGGAAATTGAATTTAATATCATCGACAGAGGAAATGGATTATCTGTTTGCCTGGCATAACAGAGATGGCAGTAACAATGTCACCCATGAACTACTTACAAATACAAACACCCAAATTATTAATTAGAATCATGTTGCAGAATATGGTATTCATATTTATCAAAAGGTACAGATTTCTTGCCAACAAATAAAAAAAGCAATTTACGTCACGCCTTGATATACCGTTCAAAACATAGGTGATTAATGGTTTAAAATGGAACAGCATGGAATATGTCATTTGAATTCATCATAAATTAATTGGAAAATAATGCGTTGCTTACTCAAACACATAATTTGAATTACTGAGGATTAAAAATGTTACTCAAGACTGTGCTATGCACATGTGGACTTACCCTGTATTTACTGTGTATTGTTTATTTACTGTGAATCAGGAACGCATTTAGAACACTTTTCATTTTAATTTAGAACACCTTTCATTTTAATTTAGAACACTTTTAAGTTTAATTTAGAACACTTTTAATACTATTTGTTCGTTCTCCACACTTTTCTGCATTCCAAGTTCATAAGAGTTGCCAAAATGGGTAAGAATCTATTGGGCTTGTTAAAAAATAAAAAAAAATAACACAATGATGCATTTATTATCCTTATCAGTGTGAAAACCTGGGCAGAACTGACACGGAGGAGCAAAATACTTTTTCCATCAACCTGGCTGCAGGATATTTTTGGCTTGCAGTCAACTGCGAATTTGTCAGGTTTTATAATACATGTTAAAGAACTACATAAAAAATGAATGCTCATTAGGGAACACATTAATATGTACAAGCACCCCAGTTTTGACCTAATTAAACTTAGTATCTCTTCAAAAATTATTTATTATGGCCCAGGAAAGTGGCACAGCGGCACAGAAAACAGGTTAAAAAATCCATTTGAAGGATCTTCCTCGATGCTTTTGGATTTTGCTTGGGGCAGCCACGTCCTGCAGTATCAGCAGAGAGAACTCAAACTAAAGCTTAGCTGCCCAGTGAGGTTTTCTGCCACGAAGGTAGCGAGTAATATTCTCATCTACCGGATTTAAGCATCATTTAAATTATCTATGAAATCCAGGTGTTCATCCTACCAGCTTTAAAAGTGTAAAAAGCACTGCCACTTCTTTAAGAGATATTTCTACTCTGCTAGTTTTCTTCATTAGCCGAGGTTACATTTGCAGGAAATATCTACTTCCTCCCACTTAAAGTTTCAATCAGTGGGAGCTCCACACACTGCTTACTAATGGTGCTAGTACCAGCAGGGGGTTGTAGATATGCAAAGACTCACTTACACACCAGAATAACGATGCTGCAGAGCTACACAGTAAAAGCTAGAAGACCTTGCAAGATTTTAATAAAATTCTGCCACAAAGCAGTATCGGAGGTCTTCAAAATGGCCCTTTAACTACGTCTTTGAAATGTGTGCAAGAGGTCTTAAGTGTCTGTAATAAATACCAGGATAAGCTGTCCTGCAATCGCAAGAAACTCAAAATCCTGCCACCCTGACCCTAGACAAACTTAGATTTAGGTGTTTTTTCTACAACTTTTCCCTTGACACAGCAGGGCCTGCACAGGCGCCACGTCCCTCTTGCCTAGTTCTTTTCTTACAGCAGCTTACAGCAATCTGTGCCCCCGAAATAGAGGGGTGACATACAATGGGGTTGTGGGGTCCAAAGACCCTACAATAACCCTCAAAGAGCCCACAGCAAAATAAGCATTGGCATCATTCAACTGGTTGTGGACTGATGAACAGCTCCCCTTTGGCCTGCCTTGTTCAGGTCATCCTCTTCTCTTCAGTTGGAAAACCAATTTCTTTTAAATACGGTTACATAACTTTTGTTTTGTTTTGTTCCCTAGGACCAGTGTTTTGGTAGACTTGAAGACACAATGTGTCTCTTCCCATAAATGTTTTATCTCCCTGGAAAGCTCGTCTGCATTTACAAATCCCCCTTGAGGTTATCACAAACACAGCACAAAAAACAACAGTCTAGGGGAGATTTACCCAAATGTCAGACTTGGACTTCAGGTTTTTTTTTTGTTTTTTACATTGGTAAAACACATCCCTGTTAAGAGAATGTTATAAAAAAAACTGATACAGTGTCCAGAGAGACAGCTTAGTGAGAGGGGATAGGCTGCAATGTTGTGTATATCTGGTGTATTGGGTTCTATTAATGTAAGTAATAGGAGTCTAGGAGCCACCTTTGCCATCTCCACATTTTCTATAGTCTCTCTGGGATCCAGTCTGGTTAAGATGAATGTAAGTGATCAACATTGATTGATACAGTGAGAGATGTTATGTTAAAAATACATCTACAATGACATTCATAAATATCAGTGCTGTGTTAGGCAGATACAAGTCTCAAATAAAATGACGAAGACACAAGGTTATTTAAAATGTAAATCCCCAATCAACACCATATCTATTTACTTCCTTTCAATATGTATTTGTTTGCTCCAGTACTTTATTATCAGAGGTACTGACTGATATATGTGATTAAGCGTTAGAATTAGTCGGTTTATTATTATTAATATTTATTGTTTTACCCATGAGGGGGCTCCTGTTTTGTGGTGCACTGAAGCACGTCCTCAAAGATTTGCAAGCTTATATAAATCCTACCCCTTTAATTGTAGCAATACCTGAAATCATAGTTGAATGGAAACTAATTAGCAGTAAACTTGCTTAAGGTGTATTTATGGATGTTTCTAAAGCTATCACTAGCAGAAACACACAACTCTGAATTTGTCTTTATTAAGGCCCTGTCTGGATGATGAATGCATGGTGCCTAGCAGCTACCTGTCAGTCGAAAATGAATCACTTTAGGATTGATTCGCTAACTGCTTTCTTCACTCTCTGCGTCCTCTTGTGAGAGGGTCAGAAAACTTCCTTGAAAAACAAAATAGAAACTGTGTCTCTGAAAATAAGGAACGTATACACACACATATACATACTGTATATTATGACTTTTTCATCATAGAAGCAAAACACAACTGAATGGCTGCGACTAATACAGGCTTCACTGTTATTCACGCTTTGATTACTGTGTGCTGGGGCAGCTTAACATTTTAGAAAACACTAAGATGTCAAGGCAGTATAATCTTTCTTATTATGGTTTCTTGGTAACAGTTGTGGGTGGCAGGATCTGAAATATCACAGTTATCTTAACTAACATGTTCTTATTGTTTTGAATAACTTTGCATATCATTGCAAACTCATTTAGTTACATTCTGGTGCCTTTTTGAAACTGAGAAGTTCAAAGCTTCCCTCATGTCTTGCAATCACTCTCAAACATGTCTTCTAATGTTCAGCTGAAGCCATACCATACCATATGTGGTACTGTACTTCTTATATCAACTGGGGCAGAGTGTTACAAGGGGACATGTTACATTCTGGTGTGCCAGCTGAACTTGATGAAGAAGGCGAATATATTATTTAAGATAACTTTGATATTTCATACCCATACCAGGTTATCCTTTAACTGTCTGTTGCCTCTGTAATGGAGTGTGGTGTGTTTTTTGCACTGCCTTCACAGATTCTGTCCCCTGTCTCGGCTCTTTTGAAAAGTGCAGGGGTGTCGAAAGTTGGCCCTTCCAATCCTCGTCTTTGTTTCACCCCTGTTCTAAATTCTTTATTTTAGCCAATTAAACCTCCATCCAGACCCTAAAGCTGTTAATTATATAATGCTACCTGTTAACCCTAGAGTGGAATGGCTCTCCTGGACTCTGATTGGACACCTCTGGCATAGTGGTTAATATGCTCGCTTGCAGTGTGCTTTCTACAGGATGGATGGATGTATTTCCTAGTAGGATATCTTTCAGACAAAGACAAAATGGCATGTCAGAGACTCACTTTTATTTATCTTATCAATGTGTGTGCATCGAGTGTCCCAGTTTTACAGAAACGAGGGAAATTAGCAAGTGCTGAGCAACACCTAATGAGGCTCCCTGACTGATTCTCTGCAGAGAATCTCAATTCTGAGGAGACTGGTCTGTGTATTAAAATTAACAAGGGTAATTATGTTAATTGTCTTTGATTTACATTTCGCTAATGCATTTTAGTTATTTAATTATACAAATCAATAGACCATAGAAGAAATTAATTACTTTTGAAGTGGATGGTGTAGGTGGTGGGGGAGGAAAATATGAGAAAAAAGAATATCATATTTCGAGATATAATAGTTTGTGCAAATACATGCCAGGGAGGGGATAATCAAAGGAAGTTCTGAGGTGCTGAAAAGCTCCAATAATTCAAGCTCCACAGACAGCAGTTCAAGTTTAATAATTGCCAACATTATGGAAAATCCCATTAAAATTCACTAATTCATGCTAAACAAACCTTGTAAAATGTTATCTGGTGGCCATTTCCCAAAAGTTTAACAAACGCAATATCTTCAGAGCACTGTTAAAACAACTTTAACAATTGAGGTTCCCCAAACCTACTGTATGCACGTCTCCAAACACTCAAATGTTCTCAAGTGGTCCGGTTTAGTCAAGAGATGCACTCGGAAACAATCTGTGTAACATATAACATATAATTACTCAACAAGCACACACAGGTGATCTGTAGTGTTAGACCAAGCCCGCCTCCATAAATGGACTGCAGTTTATTTTAAATTCCTTTTTACCAGGGACAATTATCTAGCAGCCATTACTGTATCCCAATTTCAGTCTCAAAAGTAAAAAAAAAACCCTCTGCTCTAGCTGTATTTTCTGCCTGCTTACAGTCTGCTTATCTATTGCTACTATTTTATGCATATAATTTACAAGTGTTTGGCTTCATTGGTCTGTACATTGTGTTTATTTTTCCATATGTGGAGAAGGTAAAATTAAACAGTATAGGTCACATGACAAGTTTATCAGTATCTCAGGGAAAATACATGCGTCCAATATTAAGATTGATAATTGATTTAAAACATTGCCAAATGCAACCTTGCTGTATTCAAAAATATTCTTTCTTTAATTTGCATGCAATATTAACCGACCAGTTATTACTGATATGTATGATCACAGAATTGAGGTAAGAAGGCTGTATATAGTTATAGCTCTTCTTACAGTCTCTGCGACACATTTTATTTAAAAAAATAAATAAAAAGGAAGGAAAAACCCTGCTGGTCTGTTTCACCCTGCAGGCAGAGGAATCACATTGATGTCGCTTGAGTGGCTCTCTGCGTCTCTCACACGTAAATCTTTCTGGCGTCTTCCTACAACACAAGTGCATGTTTCATAAAAATAAGTAAAAGGGACACCGTACTCAAAGAAAAGCACATTATTATATGCTTTTAGCAAGTATCGTTGAGTAAAATGTTCTGTCGCAGATCTCTATAATAAAATCCTTATTAATGAGTTTCCAAATTAATTTAGTTAATTTAGTTTGCTACAGTTGTGGCACACAATAGAATAAAAGGGATGATAATGATTTGATATTCTGTGTCTTGATTTTCTGAAGGAGTGCCCAAAGTTCCATTTGGTTCATAATAATGCAAACATCACATTCTCCACTTGTCATTAGTACAGCAAGAACTCTCTACAAATTGAAGACACTGAATAGACTCCAAATGCTCACTTACAATGTGTTTCTGGGCACAGCATGAACTGAAGACTTGACAAGCAGTCTTTAAACAAGATGCAAGGAACCATCAAACAAGTGTTTATGCATGCTTCACAAGATCTCAATACAAGGGAATCTCTTTCAACCTCAATGAATCAAACTCTGTAAACAACTACAATGAAAGCAGCACATACTGGGACTTTGAACCAATCTGAAGAAGAAAAAAAACTGAAAGGGGAAAACAAAACATTAAACAAACAAAAAACATGCATGTACCACCCAGGTATTTTAAATGAACAAGAAAACGTCATACTCTTCAGATTTTCTGTGTCTTGGTTATAACTCACTTTCAGTTTCTGACTGTCTTCCGTGTAACATTTTTTTTTTTTCTGTGCCTCTTTTTTTTTTTTTTTGATTCCCTGCAATGCAAAAGGACAGACCATGGAAAATGAAGATGTTTGTGAGAGCAAACCTGTCACTGGGAGGTATGCCTTTTGAGCGCTTCATCCATCAATAAGAAGGAGCCTTGGAAAGGCAGTCTTCAGGCTGAAAGCCGTGACCTCCAATTAATAGTGCCTCCGCTTCTTACAAAATCTGTCTTCTCTGGGGCTGCAGTGGAGACAGAAACTGCTCTGTCGGTGCTGCAGAGTGTGGGGCAATTAGACAAGTATGGCACTGAGTGTCATATATCACAGCAATGTCACCGACCAGCCTTGCCCTGCATCCCATTAGCAGATCAAATTAGCCCTGTTTCACATCTCATCACAACACTAACATAACATATGTCTGTGCTTTAATGGAAGAATGCTCAAGCCAGAGGTGGGAGCTTAAAAAGCATGTATAATGTTATTGAACTGATGTAAGAGAATATAAATAAAGCAACAGAACCAAGCTATATAACTACACAGCTGTTTTTAAAATCGTCGTCAATACGCAAGACTGGCGATAGGAAAAATAACGGAATTTTAAACTTTATTTAATATATCTATCTATCTATCTATCTAGATAGATAGATAGATAGATCTATCTATCTAGAGCAGACTGCGGACACTGTGCAGATCTCAATTCCAGAACCAGCGGGTACAATATTATTAGGCTCCATAACCATAAAATAAACATGTTGTGTGGTTTCAAGAGGTTTACAAATAAATAAATCATCACTGACAAAATGCTATTTATTTTGTGTTATTTGATATGTGTTGCGTTTGCTAGATTTAAGATTAGAAATGAAATGCTGTCTTCCATGTATATCTTAATTGAGTAAATAATCACCTCATCTTGTCTTTTTTTTTTTTTTTTTTTACCGAAGTCTAAATCACTTGTGTTAATAACTGTATTCAATGCTGCACCTGTCATTGCAAAAATACCACGCTCACAGGAAATGCAAAGCAATTGAGCTGGCAAGCTTACTGGCTTCTATTTAACTTCCCCATTGAAATGAAAAGTCATTACATATAACATATTTCATCTATGAAATGTATTGTCCTTTACAACAACATGAATGCATTATGTGCCTCAAGACTTGAGTAAATCAATCGGTGTTCATTTTATGGTCGTCGCCCCATTGATTTCCACAAGGGACTGATAAAACCAGTGACACTGACTGGCTTGCATCTGCAATGAATTATTGCATGCATGTAACATGGCCAGCGTTTCCAGCAGGATATTAATGCAGACCGGATCACTTCAGTTATCTCAAAAGTGCAGATTTTTATTCGAAAGAGTGCAGGTGGAGTGCGTATAATTATTTACACTATATATAACCACACATTTTCAGCTCTTTCTCACCAGCTGTATCTCAGAGCTCTGCTTGAGCACCAACTTGCCACTGGAGCTCAAAGACAGATGTATAGGCTCTAAGCAGCAGTCACATGACCTTGACCCTTTAAGTCTTAAAGGGACCATGTTCATGTTCTAATAGCCAACCTAATTTAAATATCTAAACATTTTGCAAACATTTTACAGACTTTTATATTTCTTTCATACAAGTCAACGTTTATGTTTGGTTTTTCCCTTGGGATCCCTTCCCTTCAAGGATTTAAGAGTGTTGTAGCGCAAGCATGCTATTAAATAATGGAGGCTCTTCTTGTTCCCCCCTCCTCTTTGCCGCATCACCATTCTGTAAAAGAACAAAATGGATGCATCAAAGAACAAGTTGAACATTTTTTGTTACTTTGTTTTCTTGCACGCTCTCCAAAAAACACAAAATTGAAACATAATGACAAACTAACAAATAGACTCTATTGAGATATGAGAAATTGAGTTGCACTGGCCAGCACTGAAGAAGAATAGCATACATCACAAAAACTATTCATTAAAACACAATAACACTACAGTGATACTCAGACACACTGTATTCACAGAATCCCTGTTGTGTCAGCGACAGGACCCTGCCACAATGCATATTGTAATTGCATTATATTGTTGATTGATTTGGGTTGGAGGGTTGCATAAAATAGCCTTCTATAATGAAATGATCTGTTTAGTGTTGTTATGGTCACATTCTGGACCTACAGTACAGGCATGTGTAAAATGTACTGTCCTCTTCCCCATGGTTTACTGCTGTTACCCTTATACAGTACAAGTTTATCATGATACATGTATACTGTATTTTTCAATCTACCATGCTTTTCCAATGTATTTACCATGCTAAACCATGTTTTAATATGACAGTTTTATATGAAACAGCTCAATCCTGTAATACACACAGCAGATCTGGCTATTTCCATAATGTCAGTGTAAGCTGTTTATCTCTTAATGTAGAAGGCTGGAGGCATGGATTATGAGATATCGTGATAAACCCAATTCTCAGAGGAGCTAGATCCTTTTTTTACTTTGTCTTCTCCTGCACACTGGAAATAAGGCTCTTGTTTCTGTTCACTCCAGTAATGAAACCTGTGCTGCAGTGCAAGGGTGAAACCAGATGGAAAGCTAATAATGTGTGAGCTTGGGTTTAAACCCTTTCCCATACGGACACAAAATATATTTTTAATTTAGTTTTTTATGAATGGGAAACTTGTTAAATATATCTTTATAACCTTACATATAAAATAAATATATGGCTCACAGATTAAATTATATTTAAAATATATTCCAAATGCACCAGATATTTTTATGTATTTTTTATACATTACTAATTCATTTTATTTAACTGACTAAAAATATATTTTACAATGTATTGTTATCAATATATTATGTTTTTGCCTTACATTTGTTATACATTCTAACAACGTTATTTATGGATGCCGTTTAAATATATTAATAAATATATTTAGCAACAAATTGGTGTAAATATTTTGGAACTGAATAAAAATACATTAAAAATGTATTCATAAGTTTCCCTAAAATGTATAATGATGCTAATATGTGATGTTGACTTTAGACATTGATTAATCATTAACTAAATATATATATACTGTATATATATATATATATATATATATATATATATATATATATATATATATATATATATCACAGTACAAAAATGATTGATTTAATAGTATTGAAACATGTATTTACCTTTCTTAATTTAATATGAATCAATATATTTATTATACAAAGCATTAGAACATAAGAACATAAGAAAGGTTACAGATGAGAGGAGGCCATTCAGCCCATCTTGCTCGTTTTATATATGTATTTGTCATATATGGATATTGCCGGAGCAGATTAGTTGCTTGCAAAGGATGCTGAGGGTTGGGATTTTTTTCGGTGGAAATTGCGATTATATGTTGATTATTGTAAATATTTGATTACTGTTTTTGTGATAATTACATGTTTATGGTTAATTTGGGAGTATTTCTGCCAATTAACACCTCTGATGTTATAAAAAGAGCTAAATTGTTTCGTTTATTAATCCATAAAGGTGATTTTAAGTTGCCTGCTATGTTTGGCTATACTGCAGCCTGTGCTCTGAAGGAAGTCTTGAGCCCAATTGAAATGTTTATATCAAGCCAACTGAACCAGATGCTAGTGGCAGTAATGTTTAATAAATCCTGTTTGATTTTACTGGTGGAGGTCTTGCATTTCTGAATGTGCACAGTGTATTGTGAGTGATGTAATTGCATTATATTAGGTAACCAGTATACACATGTAAATGTTGGGTTCCTCGTCTACTTTTGCAAATGTTTGTTCCATCATGGTGCCAGTAATATTGTGCTGATTATATTTCATCTTCAAAACCTGTGGATGTCTGTTGTTAGACAGTGGTGTGAGAGTCAATCCGGACCTGTTCACAGTCCCTGTATGTGTATACAGTATGTTTTCAGTCTGCGTCTCGTTTGAAATTTCTGCAGCAATCTTTATCTTCATGCTGGTTCTCTAAATTCAGCAGTACTTGAGTCTGTTTTCCAAAACCATCCAATCTTCTTAATTTCCACTCACAAGCTCCAGCAAGCAAGAAGATGCTCAAGCAGGACCCGGTCAGGACCATCACCAAAGTCCTTGACCACCAGGAAACCACCACCATTGCTAGGGAACCGCTGCTTGGATTGTGAACCTTTATCCTCCCGGTTCCTTAAAAGCAAAAAGTTCATTGGAGTTTAGCATGAGGCTCTTGTAGAACCCTGGAAACAATAACTTGAAGGCGCTTTCTATCAGATAACTGCATGAAAGCCCACTCTTGCAGAAACAGCAGTATTGATTGCAAACAGTACTCTTACGGCTTTATGTTGATTTAAATCCATCAGAATTAATTTCATAAGCCTTGACTGACAGATCTGTGTCAGACAGGGGATTTAAATCAATACAGTATTACTGTACAGTTGCAGCATTATTTTTCTACATCTTAGTCATTGTTGATCTTCACAGCAAATCATTAAAAACAACCTTCATGGCTCTTCCTTGGGTTAGTTAAGTTTGTAGATGCCATACAAACTTTTCATCTGAATGAGTCTCAAAGTGGCAGGTCTTTAATAATAGCAAGACATGCACAATTCTCAGTGGTGCCCCCATAGGCAATTTATTAAACCCTTATTAGCAACACCAAATGCAGTAGAAATACAGTGATGGACAAACTCTAAAGTCAGCCCACACCATAACTTGTATTTGAATTATTTCCCCCAGCTATATAAAGTAGCAGGAGGATTAATACAGTTCCATTTGAGTATTGCATCGTTTTAGGGGGTAGCTTGCTACCATATTTCTGAGGTTATTTTGCTGTTCCGAAATGATGTGATGAACCCCTTTGTGTCAGGGTTATAGTAATAGCTGTGGCACTGAATAGCAATGGCACATGAATGCAGGAGAGATACAAGCCAAGTGGTAGTTTGCAACAATAAGGAAAGTGAACGATCCTCAGATGAGAGCTAATTGTGCTGGGCTTCCATATTCAGGGCTGACAGAGCAGCAAATGTGCTGCAGAGGAGATGAAAATAATTTGATGAAAATAACACCAGATCAGGTGTGGCCCTTTTTTTGCATAGAGGACTGTATGATTGTAAAATAAGGCAAAAACACATATTCTTATAGAAAGATCTGGTTCCCCTACACAACTCTTTGAATTGCTTGCTTTCAGACACAGTAGTTTGTTTAAACCAATTCCTCTATCTGGTCCACCAGGACTTCAAAAATGACAATAACAAAATAAAAAAGTGCTCCATGCTATTGTTTATATTGATTTCCAACATTTACAACCCACACTGAAATTCTGCCCAACTGCTGTAAATAAAACCCGCGCTCAGTTATTGAACAGATCTGTTTTTATGAGTTCCTTACGGGGTAGATTGCAAGCATCTTGGGTTCACCGATGGTGGTAAAATGTTTATCTCCCCCTCCAGCCAACAGAATCTAAATATACAAGTTTTTATCTTATCAGACAACTGCTGGCCACTCTGCACAGCACATGACAATAGAGGCTGGTTTACCTGGTGGGGTTTTTTTACGCTGCCCGTAGAGGGACATATTTTATTTGAAGTTATTAAAATATTTACAGGGATAAAGCTCCCCAGAGCCGCTGGAAGATTTACACATTGGTCTTATTTATGGCAGCTGGAAAGTGTGTATTTCAAATTGAAATGTCAACACCGATAGATAAGACTAGTGTACAATTAGTGAAAACACATTGCACATATCTGAATCTGAAGGAGTATCTTGCAATTACTGTAAGCGAAACAGAATTCAGAAGCTACAGTATGCGATGGCACCTACATGGAATCCACATCCAATTCAACACTGGGTTGATCTTTTATAATACATTTATTCAAAGTGGAACGAGACAATGCCCTCTGGGATCACAGCGATGTGGAAGAAAAGTAATCTCTAAATTCACCTGGAGAATAAAATTAACAAGGCCTGAAAGCACTTCTCTTTTCATTAAGGACAGGACTCGCTTCTTTAGAATCTTAAAACATTTCTTTTTTTTTTTTTTTTTTAACGTTTGAGACATTTTATGTACAGCAGGTGTGAACAACCTCAGAGAGTAACTCACAAGTCTCGGGCAATTTCATCGTCCCTTTGCCAGAAAAACAAACCAAGCTTCTCTTTGTCGTTTGAAAGTATGAACAGTTTGATTCTAATAGCTGGTCGCTGTGAGTGTCATCATGTAGTGAAATTCTAAAAATATCCCTGTGATGGATGACTGTAGCCACATTGTCTGACAAATTCCCGTGGGTCAGTAATATATCATTCCCAATAGAGTTATTGATAGAGACATAATGATAGTGGATTTTAATTATTCAGGTAGTATTGATCCCTATTTGATCTGGTGTGAATCATTTTAAACCGTTTCTCCCTGGGAGGCATGCATTAAGCATTTGCCAGATTATAAATGAAACTGTGTCAGATGATGAAGAATAATGCAATTATTTTATAATTTTATACCATGTTTGGGGAGGATAAGTTATGTGGATTGATCAGATCTCAATTACGGACCAAAAAAAAAACATTGAATTATTTATCAAGAACACCAAGTAATGTTGTATAGAAGTCACATAGCTTTAACGTTCTATTGGATCAGTTCATAAGTATTACATTGCACCTCTACCCCCATTGCATTCATGTATGTAAGCATATTTTTTACATTTTTGATGCACCACTTATTATTATTATTATTATTATTATTATTATTATTATTATTATTATTATTATTATACATAATAACGTTTCAAAACAAATGTCATTACACAAGTTGCTTAGTGTTCAATTTGTATATATTTTCCACAGTGTTATTACCACCCAGGAATGCTGTTACAATAAAAAATCACATAATGTGATGAAAAACCCATTCAGTCTGAAAATATATTCAGTGACTGATAATGCCAAGGGACTGTGTGTGTGTGTGTGTGTGTGTGTTTTATTGATTCAGTCTATGGACAGATTTATGATGTATTATTATATTAGATATGTTGTGTTATTTGACTGTATTACGAGTATTTCCAAAATTGCTGATAGATCCAATTTAAGGTGGGTCTCTACAGTTTTAAAATACACCCTGCTGTATTAAAGACCCATGCTGGGTTTTATTTCATGTATAAAAGGTCTCATTCTTACTATTACAAACATGCTCTCACATTATACGGAACACTTCTAAGATTTCTGCAACTGTATATACCTAAAACAACATAAAGTCTATGCAATTGAAATACTTACTGTACTGTATCTTTGAGACATGTATTTCTATGCAACATGTTTTTCTGATCATAAAAACATAACAATATTAGAGGTATTGTCTGGGACTGCTTGTATCACCCCTCTGTTATTTAATGTTTTCTCCTTGATATACATTGGGCAGGGAAGAATTATTAAATGCTATATCTGCTTCAGGCCCTAGGTCAATACATACAGTAGTTTAAAATAATGTGTTTGTGTGTACATACAGTAATCCATTGTGTATCTGCCCATCACATATCCACCCTAACTGTTTATCCGCCATGATCAAGCTCTTCAGCAACGTTAGATTATTACTGAACAGAAAAGATTATTTCAGAGATTGTAGATCCCAACAAAGTTTTCATACACAGTGTTGTATGTGCTCCGTGTGCTACCATTGCTGGTAGTGTCACGTGAGCTGTTCAGTGTGTTGATGTGTAAATAAATCCTGTTCGCCTGCTGGGCGCATCAACTTCAACCTCCGTCTCGATCTCCTGCTTGTCACTCAGCAGCACGCACCCACACCTGTCACAAACATTAATACCCTGTATCTTTCTAAACAAGGTATTTAGGGTTGCTAACTAATAAAAGCTGAATCTCAAAACAATAATTGTGTGAATATAGTAATTGTTTTTAAAACATGATTCATTTATCTGACTTTTACATATCCGCCCTTACTCTGGTCTCACCGCAGTCGGATACGAGACAGATTTCTGTATATAATTTTGTGACTGCAGGGGCTATGCTTTGTTTTCCAGCTAGAAAATATTTTTCTTTCTCTTGTCCACCACTTAAATATGGAATCTTGACCTAGACAACCATGTGTGGTCTTAGTTGTTCTATATCTTTCCTTATAAGGTGTCCTCTTGATCCTGCTGGGTTCTTAAATGTAGAGGTCTTGTAGAAGAGGTTGTATGGTCATCCTGTCAAGGGAGCAATCCCCACTGGTTTTGATTCACATGCTTGAGGTTGCCATGCAGCTTTTATGGGATCTCTAGGGTATTCTGTTAGCTTACTTTGGGGTGGCGGCCAAGTGGCATGTGTCACAGAAGAGAAGAGCGTGTGACAGTGTCAGCGTTAACTAGCTTGAAGCTGACATGAGGTTAACACCACCGCGTCCAGAAAACAAAACTGCTGTGCTTCAGACAAAAGAAAGGCCAGGATTTCTATTGCATTTATCTAACAAGTGGTAGATGTAGCTAAAATAGCTCCCTGCTTTATGTATATATAAAAGATATCTTAATGTGGTGGTATCAAACAGATTTTTTCGATTGCATTTGTAATTAGATTTGTAACATACAGAAGTTTCAATTCTGAATTAATTAAGTTGCACTTTTCATTGCTGCAAACAATAGCATTTACTATATTAATAGCATTACTTTCAAAACTGCACCCAATTCCTGCCTCTTGTGAATGAAATGAGAAATCTCATTAAGACTGTCATCATTTAAAAGCAAGAACAATTTGTTCAAGTGCCCTTGTGCTAGTCTTTCAAGATGCGCCTGCTGTAATACGGCACTTCAAGCTGTGCACGGCAACGAGATTGCGAATGCTTCAATATGAAAGATATTTTATATTAGCATTTGTCAGGTTTAACATCAGGTTATTCTGCAGGAACTGCTGTCAAGAGAAAAAAGACAAGAGACCCTCAGCGTTAATCACTCTAATTCAAGATTTGATCCAGCCCAGGCCTTGAATACGATATTCCCTTTACTTTCAGAAGCACTTCATGGAGAATAAAAAAGGGTTAATCATAAATCAGGGGACATTTTTCACTGGAACAGGATGCATCAGCCGAGAGTCCTTGAGGAAAGGAGTTTGAGTGTTGCTTGGCAAAGTCAATAACATTGCTGTAACCAGCAAGCATTGTGTTCTAGCAGAGAATGAAGCAAATCAATTTCAATTTACTTCTGCAGTAAAGAAACCATTATTTAGAATTGAATGGCAATAGTTACTGTAATAAATTGTTCTGAACTTTCTGTTGTTTTACCAGAATATACTGACTGATGGAATAATTTGCTTGGGGGCAAGGTTAACTCTTTCTTTTTTTTAACATTATGTTTTTTTCAGCAAAAAAATACAAACAAACAACCAAAATACCATTTCCAGACAAACTGCTTTCATTACACGTCTATATTTAAACTTTTAAGCCCTGTCATTTTACATGGCACACGTTTCAATTCTGAACGTTTGCCAAACACATGGTGCCTTAAAAAAGAAAATAATTCAATCAAATTGGACAATCAGATTGTTTGCAAGTAAAAGCAGATAAAAACAGATTAAAATGACTATATTTTAGTTTAAAACTAAACATGATTGCAAGGCTATAGTGTAAAAGTAGAAAAGTGGAGAGTGATCATCAGGCTGTATGCATTAGCACCTGGATAATGCATGACTGAAATGAAGTAAAAGGTCTGATGGTGATTAACAAAGACATTGCTACTGCACAAGAACATCCAATGCACAAACTGAGACTGGGAAAAACCTGGTACCTTTTGCTCTTCAGAACCGCTGTACAAAATGCTGTGGTTCTCTTGAGAAGCTGATACAGACCTGGTATATTTACTTTCATGTGCATTACCTCATTTAGGGGTTAGTTTTGTGCCAACAAATGTCACCCTGTGCCACACATGCTGTGCTTTGTAATTGCAAATAGATGCTGGAATAACATAGGGCATGATCTGACCTTTTAGAGAAGACCCCTCCTCACCTTCAGTATTTGGCATGTTTTCCTCCCATGGTTCAAACCAGATGCTCCAAGACAGCTGCTTCTATAGACTGAGGCTCCATCAGCCACCTTTAAAAGTCTGAGCTGGCTTTGTTATATCACAGGGCGATGTATGCATCCTCTCCAGCTGCAGCTGCATGACATTATTCTATCTGCATGTTGTATGAATGCGCAACAGTGATTGCACGGCACATTTACACAATTGTTACAATGGCAAAGATATTATCAGGAATATCTACCATACATGTGGCCCTTTGCATAAAGTAAACTTATTTCTTACGATGCCTGAGAGATGGTGTACTGTTGACAGCAAAAGAAAACAGCTTTACCATGTTTAGATCAGATAGGGATAGCTAGGCGCTCTAGGTGTTCACTATAGGAAACATGATGGGACAGATTCACAAAGTCTTTTTGGGAAAAAAAAGAAATACTGCAAAACTACAGTAGTAAGAAACAACTGTTATGTACACAGGGCTCTTCAATTACCACACTGGGTCCTTTAATTTTAACCCAAAAAGAAAAAATGTGCATGAAACAGCACTGCTGCTTAAGGGAAGCTGGTGGTGAAGTCTTTGGAGGCATGAAGAAAAGAAAAATGAAAAATGTTTTATTTTGTATTTTTATTTCTTTATTTCTTTATTTATTTATTTATACAGGAAATTAACCAATTGAGGCCAAGGCTTCATTTACAAGGGGGTCCCTGTCATACACAGACACAATCATACATAAAACAACACAATTAATATTTGTGTGGTCCAGCCTTAGACAGTAACAACAAATAAACAACGGAGCAGTAATACAGCATTTTTGTTTCTTTTTTTAATGTTGAATAATGTTGCTTACCAAAGGAATATACAAAATTCCTTAGAACAGATATATGTGGACATGACTCTAGGGTGTCCAATTGATAATATTTATATAAATAAAACTGCTATTTTACTTGTTGAAAGTTAGAACAGCCCCCCCACACACAATGACCCCAAGACTCTTCCACAAACTGCACGAGTCATGGCTTAATGCAGCTGAAAATACCAGCCCTTTATACCCAGGACCTTGACAGCCGGTGTCAGAGAGGACAAAGGCAACTGGCCATTAAGGGCCGCTGTAGCACATCAAGGAGAACAGTCCCTCGTGATTCTGAATCCATAACCCACGGGTTAGGAATCATTCTCAGCCATTTATCATACTTACCATGTGCTCTTACTGGACGTTACTCATATAAGTAAATATTTTTTACTATAAGTTAACTGCTCTTAGTCGAACTCGCTCTTAAATGTAATTATTTACTGTATTCTTTATGTTGCTCATATTTTAATTTGATCGTATTATACTGTGTGATATTCTATAATGTGATATTCTATAATGTGATATTCAATAATGTGATATTCTATAATGTGATATTCTATAATGTGATATTCAATAATGTGATATTCTATAATGTGATATTCAATAATGTGATATTCTATAATGTGATATTCTATAATGTGATATTCAATAATGTGATATTCTATAATGTGATATTCTATAATGTGATATTCAATAATGTGATATTCTATAACAGGGTTTGGAATTTACTGAGAAGTTGGGTCTGGTCATCTAAATTCTTTTTCCTCATGATACTTGAGTGACTCTCAAATGTACCGGTATTTCAAGAAGAAACTGTTTGAAACCATTGACCTATGATATGATTTGGGTAATGATGTGTGCAAATACATTTAAGTATGAACTTAGTGCCTTTAAGGAAAGTAGGTCAGGTTTGCTAACTTTTGCAAGCACATGGAAAAAGCTATGACGATGTTTTCAAGGTAATGGCTGCAGATACAGTCCTACAAATTCAAGTTCAATGTAATGGTTCTTATTATTTATTTCTTAGCAGACACCCTTATCCAGGGCGACTTACAATTGTTACAAGATATCACATTATTTTTACATACAATTACATTATTTTTTACAAATTATTTATACATACAATTACCCATTTATACAGTTGGGTTTTTACTGGAGCAATCTAGGTAAAGTACCTTGCTCAAGGGTACAGCAGCAGTGTCCCCCACCTAGGATTGAACCCACAACCCTCTGGTCAAGCGTCCAGAGCCCTAACCACTACTCCACACTGCTGACCGCAGTGAAGCACTTTGAATTGCAACAAAATGTTTTGATGAAAATAGTTTTTGTAGCGTGTGCAGTTTTCCGTGCCAAAAAAGTCTCCAGTTTGAATGTAACAACTACTGTAATTAGTTACAAAGCTGAACTTTTACTGTAATTGCCTGCAGTTAATTCAGACATGTGGGCTCTGTGTTAACACCAATTTATCTAATGCTGGCAGAGTTCCAGCGTCCTTTGAAATAATTGATGCAGAGAAGTGATTAGCAATGACACCATGCATAACAACAATTGTTTTCCTTACCATAAGGCAAGTTTCACTGTGTCTGACATACAAGTCTCACCTCTTGACTTTCTCTGTAGCTGCATTCATTATTAACGACTGAAATAAGAGTGTTATCCAAAGTGTGTGATCCGAGGGATCATTTCCATATGTAATCTTCAAACCGAAGACTAATTAAAAATGTTTTTGTTTTATGGAACTGTAGTCTGTTAACTTTATTTAAGATCATCTTACTGTGAAGATACAATTTGGACTACTCTACATGTATATAAAATGATGACTGCGGAGCCTTTGGCTGGCTGAATGTTTTAGACATCATATTCATTATAGTGTTGTAACTGATCTGCTGCACAGGAGGTCATTGTCTGTCAGTTTTGTGGAAACCCTTGCGAGCCAGTGCAAAATCTGGTAGGTTATGGTGCATAACTATGCATGCTATAATACAGTAATAACATGTTTCTTTATGACAACTGCTGGAAAGAGTATTTAATTACATCAAGTTAAACTATGTTGTTTGCAAGGCATTTTTCATATAATTACACGATAGTTACCATGTAACAGCAAGGTACATTAGCAGTTAATCAGGAACAGGAATAATGTAGTTACATCCCCTGTAATAGAAAGTGCTAACCAAAAGTCTTAAGTTTGGCACTCACAATGAAGTGCACTATATACGTGTAAAGTGCAGTGTTGCGTGATATAATGCTGTTGCGGATCCTGTCGGCTGTCGGTGAGAGGAGAATTGATGAAAAGCTGTATAACCACGAATGCAGACGAGCCTGTCTCTCTTTATTACAGTTAAGACGCTTGCTTGCGGTGTGCAGGGTCGCCGGTCTGCACCCTATTTCACATGTAATCACCAGACGCCGTTTCCACAATATTCCATTGGAATCCCTATGAATTTGAAGTCATTATCTAAATGTGTTAACCTTTTGTTATAAACTGCTGTTTTGCAAAAGTAAGTAGCAACTTTTCAGTTGCAGAATATTTTTTGGAGCTATACAAAGTATGTAAAAACATTTCTTGCTAACCAATTGTATTTTGTAATCTCCGACTTGAAAGTGTCACATTCCAGTATAAATTACTGCAATACCTAAAAATATGTTATTCTTTACATTTAATTAGCTTCCAGCAAATGTATTCTGCATAAATAATGAATGAAAGTTGCACTGTTGGTCAAGCTGGATAAAGCTATACAAGCAGAATAGTAATGTTTAGGGACTGAATAGTCACTGACGACTAATTCAGTAGCTGCAGGTTTCACAATAGGAATGGAATAAAGTCACTGGGGTCTATTTAAATGATCTTAAGATAGATTCATCTAAATAATGCTGGTCTTTTACTGTAATTTAATACAGCTGGTCTTACTCCCCAGTGGGTAATAATGTCCAACTTATTATCATTACAATATACAATACAAATGCAATGAAATAAGGTTCACAAAAAATATCTGGTATTGAGATTGGACCCTGTTTAAATCATTCAAATAGCTCCTGCTGTGGCATACCTAGCCAGCAGAGAGTGCTGCGTTTTGGTACTGGCACAGAGCAAGCCTTGGTGAACATACCCTAAGCATTAGACTCTGCAGGTATAGATGCGTGTGATGGCATCGCATTGTACAACACAGCATTTAGAGGAAGAAATGCTCTGTACCAGTGTGCACTCATGGTTTGAAGGGCACAGTTTGAGTCTACTCTAAAAACAAAAGGAACGGCTATTATTGTACTACTGGGAACGAAGGACAGGATTTGAACCAAATAATGAGGTAGTGCAATCATTACTGACACATGAGGTCATCTGACCATCTAGCAGTGGCAGGGATTGCACTGTAATGATGGATGCTTGCAAGGCAAGGAGCTTTTTTTTCTTTCCAGTCTGTCTATTTGATTGCATACTGATTGCATTCTTGGTGAATACGGGGGTTCAGACATGTACAGCAATAGGGGGGCAGAAAATATTGTGGCTTAGCTTGCGAATGGAATTATTAACCCATGGGCATTTCATTTCACGGTTACCGTACTTCAGCAAAATAATCTAGTGTCAGTCCTTGTGAGTGAGATTAACTATAGGTAAAGACCATGGGTGAATTGTCATGTAATAAAGTAACTTCTAATGGTTTTCCTTCTCATTGGGTTGGCCAAATAAAAAAAATAAAAAAAATACACTGAAATGTTCCATTGATGGATAGGTAATGCCACTAGCGAGATCAATAGGTGATTAGCAAACATTTACCTTAATTCTGAATAGGATGTTTTGCTAGTCCAGGAATTGATAAAGAAGCTGAGGTTAAAAAAAAAACAAGCATTCCCCTTTTATCAATGAAATACTTTGTCACTGTAAATCAATTAAAGTTACATAGACGGTATTCAGTGTGTGTATTACAGCATGGTCCCATTCAATCTCCAAATCAGTGCATTTATATTGAAAGGAATGTTTAAGAACTGCCAGACTGAAACATGATAGAAAGGAACAAAAGCTATAGTATGCGTGTCTGTGGGACATGCTGTGTAGGCAGACAAGATCTTGTTTAGACAGCAGCTGGGTTAATGCACCTTTAAAGTAAATGGCTTGTGACATCTTACTGGTTGTCTCTAGAGCAAAATAACATTCTGTGTGCAGCTCCTATTTACCCAGCTGGCTTTATTGTTCATGGATTACAGTTATTTGCTAATGTAAGTTGCTATATGCCACAGGTTGAATGCAGACACCTGTAACTCTGTCTTGGCCAGTAGTGCATTGGTCAGCCCTGTAGTCCAAATGCATACATTGTACATGATAAAGAATTTAGTGTAGGGAAAGACCTGCAGAGGTGCCCTTGTTACGTAATACTTTTGCATTGTGTGGCACCCTAGCTAGAGGATTTTGATAGAACTGGGTTAAAAATGAAATCAAGTTAACAGTGCTGTTTTTTATTATTATTTTACAGTTTGAGTATCGTGTGGGTCCTTTTTACAATTTTTGGTATTGAGGGCTCCATAAATACAGTTTTGAAATCCCAATAAAAACCTGTCCTTAATCATATTTTGCTATACATGACGCTCACAGAGATGAGGTTGGTTGCACACTCAAAAATCTCTTCTTCTCTTAGACTTGACCACTAATATTATGCATCAGATTCCTCTTACATTTTGTTTTAAAAACTTGTTATTATATATTGAAACAAAACAAGAAAGAAACATGGCACATTTCAACACAGTGTGTCTTCATCAGGTGTTGCAGAGATTGTCAATTAAAAAACACATCTTTATCATATATAAATGACACCAATCTAATAGTTAATCATTAATTGGATAATAGCCTGTGGCAATGTGCCCCGCCCCTGTGTGCAATTGTGTGTTATGTGTTGTATGTTGCGTGTGTAAATGTTGGTGTATAGTCATTGGTACACGGGATATAAACGGGTCTGTGTTTCACGTGTATTTAAAAAGTGTATATTTGTATTTAGCCACGGGATTGCACATCACGCACGTGCATTTAAAATATAATATGTGAACACGGGGTTTCACGTAATGAATTCACGTGCTGGGATTCAATTACTAATTAATTACTCACTTGAATCCCAGCACGTGAATTCATTACGTGAAACCCCGTGTTCACATATTATATTTTAAATGCACGTGCGTGATGTGCAATCAAGTGGCTAAATACAAATATACACTTTTTAAATACACGTGAAACACAGACCCGTTTATATCCCGTGTACCAATGACTATACACCAACATTTACACACGCAACATACAACACATAACACACAATTGCACACAGGGGCGGGGCACATTGCCACATAGCCATATAAATTATTTAAAGTTACAGATGACAATTTTCACCTATCATAGCATTCATTAATTGAAAATGGTTTTACAATCGATTTTTAATCCATACATAGTGTAATTATACAATAATTAAACTCAAACACTGATATAGTAAAACACTTTAAAATACAGCCATATATACATTACAGATCATATTACATAGCTAACAAACACAGTTATTCAATACTAAAGATTGGAAGACATTGGAACGTGATTCTCAACCCCGGCCACCTGCAGATTCAAGTTGACATACAAAGATTAATTATCAAATTTTTAAAACATTTAACATTTTTAGAGCTATGGATTGAGATCTAAGTCCATGTGGTTCCATAGATTTTAAAGTATAAATCCAGAATGACTCTCTCCTCATTGGCAGATTAATTGGATTACCACCTGTCTCTCAGAAACTGAGACTTTTTCGAGTCCTATAAATTTAAGACTTGAGGCAGAACCATGGTTCATGGCTTTATAGTGTCCTGCCATTGCATGTCCATATTGTAATTTCGTATTGCAGCCTTATGTTCTGCTATACGTATTTTTAAATTCATTTTTGTATGTCCTACATAAACTAAGCCACGAGGGCATTTTAGCATATTGTCATGGTAAGTAAGAAGATTGCCACCACTTGGATGTGATTAGCAAGGAAAAGATCATTAACTCAAGTGACAGGATCAGTGCCAACCCTGCTTTGATCTTTCACAGTGGGTCCCCAGACAATGCCTGTCAGCCACAAGGAAAGCTTACATGTTGTCTATGATACAGATTCCAGGGCGTTCAAAATTGCATTAACTGTAAGCCAGTTGTACCTAATTCATTACATTCTCTTCCAAGCCATCACAGTTTATATGTTGGCGTTAGTTAAAGAACGGTGAACAATTCAACACTGTAAGGTGGCCTTGTATAAATAAGCATACGTTATGCGGCACTTCATGCTAGATATGAAACAGTAGTAAAATATAGGTAAGCTTAAGTTCTTACATTAAACAGAGTAGTTGGTTGTAATTGTAATGGGATTGTAATATGCATTTGTAGGTTCTTTACATAAAGAACTTAAATATCTGTTATATTGTTATAAATTAAATGTCTGTACTTTATTGCTGTTTTTAAAAGCACAATGACATGTCAATTATTGCATGTAACTGTAACTATCACAGTGGTCGGCTATCTAGCCGTACATCTTGTGCTGTGCTAAATTACATTCAGTACGCTGCATTTTCACTGTTGTCCAAATGCACTTTGTCACATGGTCTGTTTTGTAGAACAAAAGGTGGTTCGAGGTATCTTCTAAACTTCATGTTTTGTTGCAAGGTTATGGGTTATGAAATGAATTATTTAAGATCTGTATGTTGCAGGCCCACTTGAGGAGAATGGGTAATGAACCCTGTCATAGTGGGAATATTCATGAAGACCATGTGCTCCAGTACCTGAGGCTGAGGGCCAGTCCCAGGAGGCACTGTTTTTACCCCAAGCCAAGCACAGCAGTTATCAGCCAGATTGTATATTAGGAAGGACTGCTCTCCAGAGAACAACTGAATGCATCAATGCATACCTTTGTATTACAGTACTTTGACTACTGTACATGTGGTTCAGGTATTAGAACAATTTCAATGGATTTGAAAAAACGAAATTGTTTACATTCAGCGCAGGATATAAAACAGGAATATTAGCAGAGTTGTAACCAGGAGATGATATTAAAACAAATATGATATTGAAAATAACTGGCATGCTCCATTTGGGATTGAATCTGGAAGTTAGGCACCACACTTTAAATTACAGCTGTGATAGGGATCCTCACATACAAGGTGATTGCAATATCTGTTTTGAAATAGTTATGTTTCTAGTTTTGCCGGCTGCTCAATATGGGTATTTGAATGAAGATCCAAAGGAGATCTATAATGCATGTCCTCCCATGATAAGCATAAATTGTTTACCCACAGCTAATTTAAGTACAGAAACAGTTGATTAAACCTGGAAGAAGGATGGCTTGCTTTTAGCATCCTTTTATGGATTTTTTTTTCTCATCTAACCCATTCCTTTATTCCAAACAAGACAAAACAACACCCAATTTAGATCTTAAGTGTTTGAGTGCCCTCAGAGACTGGAATGGACCACCCGGTGTTTATAGTGTTTGAAAAGCATTGCTAATTTAAGGGATTAGATACAATGATAGAAACCACTTTCCATTAATAACATAACACAGAACCCTCTTATTTACAGGGGCAGAAGCTTTATTCTGGGTTTTGAAGCCTCAATATATATATTTTTCCTGAACCCAAAAGGCATGACATTTATTATGTATGATCAGAAATCAGAAAGATGATGCATTTTAGAGCAATTTATATATATAGCTGTGTATTTCCTAAATAGCTCTAAGGATAAGAAAATGTCATGGCAAGAACAACAATAAGATGGTTGCCTTTTAACATTAAGAACGGAGTGCAAAATGAGAAGAGTGGTACCAATAGGGTCAAAATGAGAAGAGTGGCACCAATCGGGCCAAAATGAGAAGAGTGGTACCAATCGGCTGCCCATTAAGTAGGTAAGTCTATGTCACATTTGAGTGATTATGGGGTTTACTTCTAGGAGCATTCGGGGCAGTTTTGTGAAAATGTGGGAAATGATGAACGAGCTATATAAGAAAGAGATCTCTTTGACTGGAGGCCAGTGTCAGCAAATGGATTCAAACAAACTGCTGAATGATTAATAGCTGGCATTATGCAGGCACAGGCAATGCTCTTGACTGTAACTACTATCAAACTCTATTGATTAGCTGCTATATGGACCTTAATAAAAATATCGTTGTTCATCTCATTGCACATGCATATATCTGCTGGAAGAGGGAGACAGTAATACGGTACCATATCTAAAAAAAAAAAAAACACAATTTCCAATTTAAGGGTTGGTTGTTGGACTAGTTTCCTTATTTTCAGCTCTACTGCTTGGGCTGATCATTTTTTAGCCAGACAAACCTGGTATGGTAATACACATGTTGTTGTGTTTCTCTTGGTTTTGATCTTGGCTCTTAAACTTTTTAAATGAGTTTACCGTCTGTGCTTATGATGCCAAGTCTCAGCTGGACAAATGAGCCATATTAACCGCGTGACTTAGTGGCTACATGGTTCAGTGAGTCTCGACAACACAGGCACCGATTCACTAATGAACAACAGAGTTAAAGGGAATGGGCTGGTGCATCCCTTTCTTGTTAACACCAGTTTGTTCAATTCAACATGCTATTATGGGCCATATTTATAAATAATTTACCACACTGCTAAGTTTGCACCTTGGTTTTGTAGAGCAAACTGCTGATATTACAGAGAGAAACAGCAAGAAACAGCTGCATATTGGAGGTCAGTATTTGAAGCTTTTTAACACGAGTGTTTTGTTTTCTTTTTAGGTGTTAACGCATCACGGTGGGGAATGGTTTGTGGATGTAGCCCTATGTGTGTTCTTCAGACCATTGTTTGCCATGATAACTAACTTTTCTCAGCCATATCTGATTCTGCAAAGATTGCTCAAGGCTGATTGAGGGGAAGCATATGAGTGTTGAACAGAGTAGTGCACAATACTTCACCTATGGGCTTCGGCGCACAGCACTGCGCCAATACCAGCCCAGTCTTTTCAGAAGCATTTTTGGCATAGCATAGTTTGGAATATCATGGTGAATGATAATCTAAGCAGAAAATAAATATATTGAGAATCACACAGACCACACACAGCATTTTAACCAGAGCAGTTCTTTGATATCAGCAGAGTAAATATGTGGTTTTAAATTAAGCGACATTAAATTAATTGAAGCCGGTGCTGTAATTAGCATGCCATCATTAATTGTTATTAATGACTTATACACTATTCTCCCCTGATAGCCCTGCTGAGCAATAAAACAAAAATCAGAGATGGGCGGACTTCATAATTCCATCACCATGCCTCATAGATAATACACTAATTACAGGGCCATAGGCCATACAAAGACAGATCGGGAGCTGGTTATCTTAATGAAAGTGAAGACATTTCATACAGCAATATGATTGATGACAGTACAATGATTAAAAAAAAAATCAACCACATGAAATTAACCTTGGTGCCAATTTTATATCTATCTATCTATCTATCTATCTATCTGTCTATCTATCTATCTATCTATCTATCTATCTATCTATCTATCTATCTATCTATCTATCTATCTATCTATCTATCTATCTATCTATCTATCTATATACAGTATGTTATTGAGAAGGACATGTTTGACTGACGGTTAGACATATCCTTCTCAATAACAGTCAAAAAGTTCAAATTTAGTAGAACGTATTTTTCATTGACAGAAAACCTAGATTATTGTTTTTGTTCGTGAGGTCAAAAGAAAATACTTTTGCTTTGAAATGCTATGTTTTAAAAGTCAAACACTGTACCTCTTTTGTGATTTGTGTTGCTTTCAAAACCCTCGAATTTCAGACCTACATAATGACAAGGATAGGTTTTAAATAACAATCCTATTATTACCTCCAAGTCTTTCTCTCCTTGTATAGTAATGCCTTCATCAGGACTGGCTTCTGGTTTAAAACTATATCATATTTAATTAAACATTTGAATTCACTAAACAGTATCAGAATAATGCTTTTGCATTTAAACAATGGTATTACTTTAAATTCAAATGTTCTCTGTAAACTGACCTGTTCATCAACTGTGTGCACTACACATTCTCCAACACCAAGGGGTGATTATCATGGACTGCTAGACAAGGTAATATGTACAGGAACCACGACTAATAATAAGAAACTCCAAACATTAGAACTGATAATGAAAGTTAGAAAAAAACACTTAAGCCCAGGTTTACTTTTGCTTCAGTGCCTCTGTTTTATAAAAGGGACAAAAAACTAGATATAAACTCTGTTTATAACTGTTGTGAAACAAGACAACACCACTCCATTATTCATAAAAAAAGACTTTTTTAAAAAAAAATGTGGAAGCTTTATTAATAGGGCCTTTAGTACTTTAAAAAAAAGTATCCATCATGGTTGTTTTTAAGCAAAGCTTCAATCTGGAGTTCCCCACAGAGCTGCAGCGAAAAAGTGGGGGTCATATAGTGGCTCGTTCGCTCAGTGCACAGGAGAATAGCTAATTGGTTCCTTGTCACCACAAAACTAGAACCCACATTGAGACCCCCTGGAAAGCCATTTCCTGCCATGGGTATCTTGAAACACAGCTACCAAGCTATCAGACATGTACAGACAGAACCTCTGTAAAACTGGCAATGCTGTTTTACACTTTAATAACCTGCAATGTATATTTCTTCGTATCACACAGGGTTTTGTGTTTTTATGTGGTATTCTCTTTCAGCATTGATAAGAACAGATGAAGCACAACTACAGTATAATGGTTCTGAGGTGTGCTCAAGTGTGGCTCTAGTATCGAAGGTGAATGTTAGCTATCGCCTCTGTTTTTTTTTCTTGTACAGTAAGTCATTCCGAGGGTAAGGCTAAAGAGGGCAAGGGGTGACCCTGATGGTAACCAACAAAATTATTTCTGCAGTGTATTAACCAAGGTTAGAAAATAAATGTTGGGGAAGCATGCTAGTATGGAGAAACCCACAGAAATAGCTCTATGAGTTTGTATTTACTGACAGAAAAGATTCAGTACAAAGAAATCTTGGTTAACACTAGCAGATACCCTCAAATCGAATGGTGTGCCTGGTCTGGTTGTCACCTTGTTCATCATCATGCTGTGCTTGGGAAACCTTAGTATTTGGTTCTTAACACACAATCTAATGTGCCATAATGAAATAAAACAGAGTGATGTCCCTTCAGTGAGAAAAAATGCTCTAATTTAGTTGACAAGCCTGACTTGCTTTTAGCAGACGGCTATTGGAATGGGCAAGTAAGAAAAATGTAGAAACCGTGTGAGTAAATGCAATTATTATTGGAGTCAGATGGTCCCATTACTTCGCTCCCTACAGGCAAGCATTAGTGAAATGCACTGTAATGGAATGCTGAAATATAATTCTGTGAGTGAAACTGAGCTAACAACTGCTGCTTCAATGTTTTATGGGAGGTGTATATGACTGAAACTAGTTTTGCAAAAACAATGTATCTTCTTGTCTGGAAATATCATATACTCATATACACACAATTATTATATGTGTATACATTATAATTAATAAGTATAGGCAATTGGTAATATTTAAACAGTAGCAATGGTTTCTATATGAAACACTGAGGTATAAATTATACAGTGATATAATTATAAAATGAGTCACAGCCATTTACACAGTAATTTCCGGAGTTACACAAAAATCCTTCGAGGTGGAAATGTAATGGTCCTATAGTGAATGGCTTTGAAGGCTGTCTAAAGTTAAGCTGAATGCTTCCCCTCCCCTACTGTGACTTTGTTACAGGACATGGCGCCATCGCAAATCTCTCTAGCAACAATTTACAGGGCTTCGGGTGTATTCAGGTCCTGGTCATTAGCATGAGGCTCATTGGAAGAAGAAAGCAAAGCACACCAAAGAGAAATATCTTTTTGCTCGACTATTGAGCCTGCCACTAATATATGCACTGTAGTTACTCGCAGAACTCTAATTGTTACTTAGAAGCAGATTTTTCAAAAAGAATAACATATTGGTTTGCCTAATCTGCTGTTGCATTCTACGTGGCTCCCTAAGTAATCTTTTTAATCCTCGGACATCACATTGCACACTATTGGCCTCATTCCATATGGAAGGATTAAAGCAATCATTTTCTTACAACATGGCAATGAACACAGGGCTTGGGAGAATGCATTGTAAACACATTTTTTTATCTGTCTTAATCTGCCCTAATGCTGTACATTATGTGACCTTTTCAATATAAGACCTTTTCATCTTTTATTAGAAATGAAATATAAAGTGTAAACTGATTTTGTTTTTTCCTCAGACAGCTTTACAATTATATGCCCCTATAGGGGTGTTTATGTTGGAATCTTACAATTGTGTGTAAGAATTTGGCCACACTTCAGAACACAGGTACAGTACATTATCACACATTGTTGGGTAATGCCCGATAACCAGTATATTACTGTGGTTAGAACTTGATCAGCAGTACTCTTTATTACTGTTTTTAAAAATTGTAATCTTTAGATTCTGGATTCACTTACCTTTTTAGTGTTTTGCTTATCTTTCTGTTTTGTTTGTTTTTAAGCTAGACATGCTATCTGATAGATCTGGGGTCATCTATCTACGTTTCTACTGTTTTCAACCCATTCAAACCAACATACAGCAGCATTGGGCATTAATTGAGGATCAGGATTGGACGGGGCAGACCAAATCATGTATCTATGCCACCTCTATCCTTTAGTGTCTAGGAATGTATTTATTTATTTATTTATTTATTTATTTAAAGTTTCGCCTCACCAGGATAGCCTATTCATAGTTGCAAAATCCCAGGTACAAAAGGGTATACACACATTGCCAACCAAATCAGTAACTGGACATATCTGCGAGCTATTCAAGGAATGTTTTTACAAAATAAATACAGTTTGGTGTTCATGAAATGTTCTAGAGTGTTGGTGGTTTCTTTAAAAAAAAAAGGTGAGTTTACTGAATTAAAGCCCAGAGAGGTGTGGGAAAGCATATTAAAAAAAAAAAAAAAAAAAATATATATATATATATATATATATATATATATCTATATCTATATCTATATATATATATATATATATATATATATATTAAAACATATAGAAATGTAAAGTAAATGTATAGGAAAACAGCAGAATTAGAGTGAAAAATGACCGTGGAACCTTTAGAAAAATGTGCCTGTCAAAAAAAATGATAATAATCTTTGTCGATGAGTTGAAAGCCTCTTATAATTGCATACCTGTATTGCATCTCCTGTTAAGACATGTGATTGAGCTTAATTTTCTACTCCATTATTATTATTATTTTTCTCTGTGCTGGAGCTCTTGGAAATTATTCTAATGCTTAAAGGCACATATTCTGATAAACTTCTCTTTATATTCCAGCTGCTCTTACTGTCTTTCTTTCAGAGGCTCACAGTATCTTAGCAACCACACAGGCTGTATTGGTCTAATGGTCCTAGAACCCTGCATTTAGATGTCTATCTTTTAAAGCCTAATGCTTAAAATGATGACGTTTAGCTTAGTGACACATCACTGCTGCACAGTCATTAATGTAAGCAAGGCTATGGCAAGCCAAATTATCATTTAGAGATATCTCAAATTGCATTTAAAGATATCTTGAAATATTTAGATCTCTGTAAATCATTTGCAGATATCTTTAAATAAATATGAGATATCTGTAAATAAACCTTTTGGATTTCATTTTGAGATAATTTGGCAGCTTACTTCTCATAATTTTTTTTATTTTTATTTTTATTTTTTTTACTTATATTTATCCACATTGGTAATACAAAAACGAAGACCCAATAATCCTGGTTTAACCCAAACAGATCTCTATGCAAGCATACCCTTGGTGGGTCAGGGTGCAGTATTTGCTGTCCATATTGACATATTGATTCCTGTTGTTAAAC
>NC_081204.1:31130133-31255133 GCF_902713425.1 Acipenser ruthenus | reverse complement strand
AAGGTGCCCTATAATTCTACATGTAGAATGCATGACGTAGCCTGCATTCGGTGTGACTTGCCATGGTTGTACCAAGATGGAGCATATCGGATACTTGTTTTTAGAAGTGGGGTGGGGGAAATCTGCGCTCATTGCCTGTTAAGCGTCGATTATATTACAGTGTATTAGTACTATAGAGTGCTGAAGTTATTCGAGCGTTCTTTCAAAAGGTGACCCATGCAAACGACTCGCTGTGATACACACATACCTTTGTAGATCTTTGTATCTTATCAAACCACAAGACATTTTACTGCAGCCTTGTTAACATTAGATAAAGAAAATAAAAGTTGGCGAGAAAGTATAATTAAAATGTTAAAAACAATACAATGGATTCATTTTAGTCCGTAGGCTATACAAATCAAGGTGTTTTTCTAAAAAAAAAAAAACTGTTTATAATAATTTAGACTTATGGTATTGCAAAACAATTGGGATCTGCCCCAATTAGTGTCGTGTTGATTTGAACAGGAAAGACCCGAAAACGAGCATACAAATGTTAAGGAGCTTTACCTGAAGTCTTCAAGTTTACGTCATTGCCTCTTTCACTGTTTATGACTTCTGATACACCTGAAAAACACTCTTAAGAGGACTAGTAGTGTAGTCTATGAAATGACACAATACTTACCCAAACAATATGACCTTCCGCTAAACCTCATGTTTTTCACACTGGGGTTTATGTGCCCATGTTGAGTGAATAAATGTAACATTAAACACATACACACAGACGCACGCACACACACACACACACACACACACACACATACACACAGACGCACGCACGCACACACACACACACACACACACACACACACACACACATACACACAGACGCACGCACGCACGCACACACACACACACACACATACACACAGACGCACGCACGCACACACATACACACAGACGCACGCACGCACACACACACACACACATACACACAGACGCACGCACGCACGCACACACACACACACACACACACATACACACAGACGCACGCACGCACGCACACACACACACACACACACACACATTTAGATTCTCATTATTTAAAAATCCAGAACTGTAGTATTATTTTTGTTTGTTTTGTTTTTGTTTTTGCTTGTATTTAGCCGGATAGGCTTATTGCGCAATCCATAACTGGGTTACACTGAACGAAAAAAAAAAAAAAAAAGTGTGTCAGTGTGTTTGAGGACACGCTGTCACTTCCTGTGAGAGTTGAGGCTGCTGTGCCTGAGATTCTGGAGAGGATATCTGCAAGCATGAGGGATAAACCAGTATAAGCAACTGCAACTTTTCTCTCTGTCGAGATGAGATGCTAAAATGGCGCCTTTCCACTGTCAAGTTCAAGTTGCTAATAACTCTCCCCGCGGCTGCAGTGAGACAGGCTGCGAACACAAGCCTATACGGTACAACCAATGAGCTTCAAAGAAAAAAACAAACGTTTACTTGTAACCCAAATAGATAACTTCTAAATTAAACAAAACCCCGTATACTGAAACCGCCTAATGAATTCATGTACAAGGAGCACATCATGCAGAAAGGAGGACCATTGCAAATGCGGCGGCTATTACTTTCCAAAAGTGAAACTCTTCGTTGTTGTTTGTAAAAAGTGTCTTGGTATTTTTAAAATGTATTTATTTGACTAAATATATTATATTTTACCTATTAAATATATTGCCTATCCAGTGCACATTTTATGTTATCTTTTTTTCCCCCAGTCCATTGTGAGGCATGATATGCAATCTACTGCCAGGGACAATTAATACAACTCTCTGGAAGAACACGTTTGATGATATGCAGTATTAAAATGTGATGTGCAATATTAAAATGTGATGTGCAATATTAAAATGTGATGTGCAGTATTAAAATGTGATGTGCAATATTAAAATGTGATGTGCAGTATTAAAATGTGATGTGCAATATTAAAATGTGACGTGCAGGCATACATAGAGACCTACCTAAGTTTACAATTTTCTTTCACATTACTTCAGGAATCAAAAATGTATTTCATTAATGAAAAAAAAAACACATACCACAGTTAATATCGATGCTTACAAATTGGAATGCCAATGTGCGTATAAAAATAAATAAATAAATAAAAACAGTATAATTCAAAATCACTTTAAAAATCGCAAGTGATTGTTTAACCGTTGATGTCAAAACTAAAATATAATAAAACAAAATGAGAAAAATATAGAATATAGGATTCAAATCTCTAATGGACAGATGTTATTGCAAATGGTTATTTTGTTTCATAGACAGTAGTAATAATAATAATAATAATAATAATAATAATAATAATAATAATAATAATAATAATAATAATGGACATATAAGATATCTAAAAATGAACACATTTTAAACAGTGATTTGTGCAAATATACCATTCGACTAATAATCAAATATTATTTATATCATTGAAAAAATATGACCAACAAAATATAATGCAAGGTTATTTTGTAGCCGTTGTCTACACACACACACACACACACACACACACACACACACACAGAGTACAGACTATAGTTATCTTATACAATCCCCCCTTTCATTCCTGTTTACACACAGACGCACACACAACACAAATAGCACTCAGACAGATACTATACGCTTCATCGGTACTATAAATTATTAATGCGCAATACCTTCGCAGCGTTTGTGTGCTGAGCTGAAGTATCCGGAACAGGTCACTGTCTCTCTGCCTCAGAGTCTATGATTTGCAGCATATTTGCTGTATGATTTGTAGCATATTTGCTGTATGATTTGCAGCATATTTGCTTGCACAACTTCCAAGTGAAGGCTTGCAGACTTTTTGAGAACTTCACTGAGTGAAACGCGTTAATTTACAGAGATACGATTATGCTCGTCCCCAGCAAGTCTCCTTTATGCGTGTTAAGTGCAATATTATTCGTCCACGTTTATGATCACCCCGCTTGAAGACGATTCAATTGAGATGTCAAATTCACCAACCAGGAACACCACTGCCCTGGTAATGTTGATTTTAATAAACACGTCAGCAACTATATGTGACACCTGGCCCTTTAGTATAATTATGTGATACCCAGGTTCTGTGCGTCATATTAATGTTAACATATTTATATAGGCTTCTGTATACAATTGAAACATGTAGAAAGTATAATACAGGCTATACACGATGCATTACTTGAATTTGTATTGGGCAACAAAACAGTTATTTTTTTGGTATTATTATTGTTGTTTGTATTGCTGTGATTATCATTATTCTTATTTGCTTGTGTTGATTGGCAGATGCCGCAATAAAACACACTTATTTAAAAGACACAATTGCAATGATGTTTGATGTTTAAAATTGAGAATTTTTAATGTTAAGCTGGTTATAACCAAAAACTGTACATCGTTTTGTTAGAAAACATTTTCCATAAATATCATTTTCAGTCTCGGTGCTTAATGCCGATAATTTAAATTACAAATTGATAAATACGGCATCATGGATAGGTATTTACAAAGTTATTACAAAAGGCAACGGCATAACGGTCACAATCGTATTCTACTAATACCACATTTCCATTCTGAAAAGGTACACTAAACAACAGATTCGACCCCATCCAACAAGGAATACATTCACGACTATATATGTATTTATTTATTATTTTTTGTTCAAGTTCAAGACAAAAAAAAAAGACTTTGGCACGTTTTGATTTTTAAGACTGTGTGACGTTTTAACAATAAGGCGGCTTGATAATCGCCCTCATTGAACATACCGTGAACGACTCATCCTTTTACAATTCCTTTTCGAACCAAAAAGAAATAAAAATGAAAAAAAAGATAAACTCTCAAACCTAAAAAGGAAACCCATCTTTACTCCGAATGAAAGTCGATTTCTAATCCTGAGAAATGTAAAAAGGCCTGTCCAGAGCTCCTGTCCTGCGCACCGAAACTCTATTTTCCACTCCTGAAATCTGCGGCTCCTTTATCCATTCCCCTCTGTGCCCCATGGTGCGCGTGTGGTTTTGAGGTTCCTTCCTGCTGGTCCACATCAGAGTCCCGTGCGCTCTGTTTCAAACGTACCATTCATTAAAGTTGGGTGGAAGTCCGTCGTTGTGCGCGGTTGTGTTTTGTACTGCGGACGGTGGTGTTTTTGAGGGGTCTTCAGTGCTCGCAGACAGAAGAGTTGGAGGTGTAGACGACTCGTACCCCGAACTTGCCGCTGGAGACGATTCTGAGGCTTGAGACTCGTGAACCTAAAAGTGAATAATAAAAACAAACAAACAAACAAACAAACAAAAGAAAAAAACAGTTAAATTATGAGTAAATCCAGTAATAATACACTGAAGATATTCGTAATTCGTGTGGTTAGACCAGCAACTCAGCCTGCATATATATTATTGTTGCATATATATTTATTGTTAAAGAAATGAAAAGAAATGTCTATTCTATGTGCTGAGTTTGCATGTTGGTTTTGCTTGGGGGGGGGGGGGGGGGGGGGGCACAAACTGCTTTAGTTTAGTACATTGTATAGAAAGTGCTTGATATACATGGAAGATGCTAGTAAAGAAAGCAGGAAAACACGCAGATGGCCCTATAGATACTGAAAAAATAAGATTCTAAAAAAAATGGAAATTGCAAAAGTTGTAGAAATATTTTTTGTTTGGAAGCTCATCCAATATATTTAGGACTTTTTAACGCTATTTAAAAAAAAAAAAACAACTAATAAACAAAACAATATATATATTAAAATATTATTGCGATACAATTAAGAAATGATCATACAAATAAATAAATACAGAAATTATTATTATTATTATTATTATTATTATTATTATTATTATTATTAATAATAATAATAATAATAATAATAATAATAATAATAATAAAGGGCCCACGATGTACTGTATTACAGTTCAATATCTGTGTATAATTGGCTGGCTTGCTCTGCTTTTCCTTGCCAGACACACCGGGAGTTGCTCTGTTTGCACGCAGTAAATAAATAGTTAATTACCTTCATGTGTTTCCTGAGCGAGCTTGGGTGTGTGTAAGACTTGTCGCACACTTTGCAGATGTAAGGTTTGTCCGAAGTGTGCACGTGCATGTGCTTCTTTCTGTCACTGCTGTTTGCGAAGCGTCTATCACAGCCTTCGAACTCGCATTTAAATGGTTTTTCACCTGCAAGTGAGAGAAACAGAAATATACACAATTACAAGAACAAAACCAACACACCAAAACGGACTCCAAACAACCGAATCTGTCTGCATGCGTCGGCTATTTTGTTTTAACAACGCGCATTATGGAATACGTATTAACAAATAAAAAATACAAGTGTTTTTTTTTTCTCTTCATTCTTGTACATATTTGAATTTCAAAGCACCCACTAATAAGTTTTCTTTTGAATTTTTTTTTACCGTCTTTAATTGCTTGAGATTCTCTAAGATATATATATATATATATATATATATATATATATATATATATATATATATATATATATATATATATATATATATATATATATATATATAGGCCAATAATAGGAAGGGAAATGACCAATAAATACCAGCACAAGCTCCTAAAGGAAATTCATTCTCAAATAAAGAGAAAATACTTAAACAAAAAGTTTGACTGATTTAATTAGGAGGTGTGTCGATCATCTTGAAAAAGGAACGGAAGTACCGCGCGTTAGGTTTCATTAGCATTTATACTGTTTCCCTAGTGTGAGAAAAGAACCACATCTTGCAATTCACACGCACTGTCCAGAGCTCTTCTCAGCCCGTCTCACGCGCTTGTGCTAATACACAAATACACTTGGAGAAAGTGCGTTTACCGGTACCGGGCTTAAGAACACACAATGCCAAGACTACCATTCCAGTCCAGCACAGAAACAGTTAGGCTATATTACCAGAAATACGAAACATTTCCCCTTGTACTCTATATAATTATACACATGATTTAGTTTCCGAGTTCACACAATATATCGTCTGGTGCCTACTCCATTTTGGTAACTCAAATAATAGCTAAAACAAGGATCTTTTTATTTTTTTGAATGCAAAAGGAATCATAAAACGTTTCAATTTACCTGTATGAGTTCTTTTGTGAATTTTCAGATTTTCGGACCTGGCAAATATTTTTCCACAGCCGGGGAAGGGACAGGGAAAGGGTTTCTCTCCCGTGTGGACTCTGACATGATTCACCAGTTTGTACTTGGCTTTAAAAGACTTCCCTTCTCTCGGACAGTCCTCCCAGAAGCAGATGTGGTTACTTTGCTCGGGTCCGCCGACGTGCTCCATGGAGATGTGTGTCACCAGCTCGTGCATGCTGCTGAAAGTTCTGCCGCAGCTCTTTTTGGGTCGGTTCATCTGGGTCTCGTCGATCCATTTGCAAGACATCTCTTGCTTAACAGGCGGCCTCATGTACCTAAAGAATGCCCCCGGTCCGTGGTGCGGCGGTACGTTCATCCCCATGTTCATATTAATCGGGTGGTTGTAGTTGTGTAACTGGGCAGTGCCATAGGGGTCTGTCCGTGGGCTCACAACGGGTCTGTAAGGATCTGGTCTTCCAAATATGTCCCCGCGCAAACCCAGATGCATTTGGCTGTTCACTGCGTGTCCGTTCGGCGAAGTGTGGCTGGCGGGCTGGTCGTGAAGCCCCGGAAATAAAAGGTGACCCGGGTTGTCGGCGATTCCTGGTCCGTGCAGACTCCCCGCTGAAGGGGCAAAGATCCCATGCTGGGCGCTCGTAGCTGCAGATTCCCCGATTCCAGCACCGCGGTTTCTAAACAAGAAGTCTCTGGAGTTGAACGCCCCGCCGCTGTACGAACCCATCTGCCCAGAGTGGTGGTGACCAAGGGCAGTCGCATACCCAGATGCCTGCGGGGTGAACGCAGAGTTCTGGCTGCAGGAGATTTCGTGAGCCACGGGGCTGAGTTTGAAAGCCGCAGCATGGGAAGAATCTCCAAAGGGATTGAGTGCCAGACCAACATCCCTGCCGCCCATCTCATGATGCCGCGGTGTGCCAAACCCCCCAACTCCAAGCGCAGAGAACTGCGGACCGCTGTCAAGTAACATCGTCATCGGGAACTCGACGAGAAGAAACCAAAAAAAAAAAAATCAAAAACCGGGATTGCGTTCTGCAAAAAGCACCCCGCGACTGTAACTCTCTTTTCGTTTGTGATCGCAATAGGGTGAAAAAAAAACCCAACAACTTGCAAATGCAAAAATCACCTTTTCAGAAACCGGAGGAGAAAAAATCTCCCGTAACGGTGATCCTTGAGAAAGAGGATCAAACTTTCCCCCCCTCTCCAAGTGAGTGATGTCCTTGTTCTGATAAAGTCAATCACTCACTCCTTCACATAAATGAACTCAGGAGGCAGCCCTACGATGACCAATAAGGAGCGCGCTGCCTCCGCGGCACGTGATCACAATTCCGGGCGCCAATTGGTTAGCCGTCTTTTGATTGGCACAGTTTGGCATTGAAAATGGCAGTTTGGCTGGGTTCTTCAATCTGATTGGTCAATTCAAGCATTATTTGCAGGTAAGGGGCTACATACCATCTCGGTTGAATACTTAAACCTGGTTTATTTCCAGAGCTTTTAAACACAGCAGCTGTTCTGTAATTTCTCGTACTTGGTATTTTTTGGTATTTATTTTTTTGCATACATTATTAAACAAACCGTTTTACATGTTTTATTTGTCAATAAACCAACACCATGTTTACGCATGTAACGCATGCACTGCAGAGACGTGTTTGGAGAAGTAACATTTGTCTCTTTCCTGTTGAATTATTTTATGCTTATCTTTTCAAAGACAAATAACGCAATTAATACATTAATAAGACAAAGCTTTAATCTGTTATAGGCCTACTTATGACTGTGATTGGATTATTATTATTATTATTATTATTATTATTATTATTATTATTATTATTATTATTGCTACTATTTATTTTTTTAATTAGCTTTGCCCATCTGTTTAGCTCAATTGTTCCCCTGGGTACGGCCGTAAAACCTCCCAGTCCTTTGAAATAGTGGCACGTCGAGGATAATAAAATGTGAAACTTTCAAACCCTGAAAGGGTCAGTCGTCTTGTTTCAGCTTCTTTTTAACAGATCATCGCCTTCTTGTTCTGCTGATAACAATCCGTCTGCTGACGCGCAGATCCTCCCGTTTCATGTACACGATATAAACGGCGATTCAGATAGAAGCACCGATCTTACTGCAGTTTTATTTGGAATGCAGTCTGTTTTGTTAAACAATTACGTCTAGTCTATTTTTATAAAGTATAATTTCATATAAAATATTATTTTATAAGAATATCGTAGATCCCCCTTAACGGGTATGTATTACGAGATTAGAATCGGTGTAACGATTAGAGTTGTTGGCAATAATTTAAGACGTTATACTTTTTAAATTTTGTAGCCCAGACGTTGAGATGGAACTGCGTTTCTTTCGATTAATTTTCAGTGACCATTTGAACCTATCAGACTCCGAATCCTTGCTTTTGAGTGGGTTGGTAGGGGGTATTTTCTTCCAAAGAACTCTTCTGAACAGCACGATCAAATAAAGGACAGAAAGAACGATGGCAGTAATTGGAATATCCTGAGATTTTGCCTACCCCCCCCCCCCCCCCCCCCCCCCAAAAAAAAAGCCCCAGCCATTGAGACAGTTTCACAGGGCTGCCGCCGACTCGCTGCAGGAAACATAAAATCTGATCAAGTTCAGAGACGCGCTGGGAGAGTAACCTCAAGCGCCTCTTTATAACTGCACCGCTTTCACATCCATTTCCTCAGTCAGTCTCTGCAAACACTTCACATTCTTTATTTTAGGGTTTTAAAAAAAATCTTCAAATCCGAGGCCTCCGTTTTCACATTCACCTTCAATCTATACCGCTTTCATTCTCACATCACCGCATTCTACAAGAATAGCGTAACAGTGAAGGTGAGTTTATCATTCTTGTTTTTCTGTTGAAGGGCCTGCAGATAACACGTGGAAGAGTTCACTTTTGGAGGTAAGCTTACTGCAATGGGTGGGATTGGCAGGTTTGTATAATGTGGGCGATAAAATACTGCGTTTAAAATTTAGAGATGACTTCTTTACTGCCCCCCCAATGCTCGCCCCCAAGGAAAGGAAATACTGACACACACACACACACACACACACACACACACACACACACACACAGCCGCGTTCTCATACACACTCAAAGCTCTAACAGTAAATATGCTGGTAAGTATTAAAGCTAAGATTCATGGCGACCTCTGCGCACTTTCACAAGTGACAGGCAGTAAAGTCTGCTTAACTTTTCCTTTTCAATATTTTATTGGCTCGTTGAAGTGAAAGGACTCCACAGTAGAATTATTATAGATGGCCCCATATACACTGCCGGGGTGTTGCTGTAAGATAATTCACAACGAGAAGCTCGTGCACTGTTGTCTCTATAACAAAAACACATAATTCAATTAGCTCATCTACGGACTATTCCGCTGTATACGGTCTCTGAAGTTGCCGACATAGGGCAATGCAGGGCGAGTGACCTTTGGCTTGAAAAGGGCCTCATGTGTAGCTGTATGTTACTGTCTTTAAAAATAATCGAAAGCAACTGTTGACAGCGCAGCAGAGATCACGGCATATCATAAAACAGTCTGTGCTGCAAATGATCTTGAATTTCAGAAGAATACATTCATCCAGATGTCTAGAATGTTTAGGAATAGGTGGTTTTCTTTCACCCTCGTTTCACCCCCCCCCCCTTTATTCAGGAGGGGTAAGTTGAATGCGTCCCTTTTTTTCAAACTCATGAACTTTCCGATAAACCTTTCAACAGGCTGTTTTTTTTAATATGTGACATTTTGTTCCAACTGTGGATGTGCAGCACGTGGTGTCCCCCGGTGAAGGCAGAACCTTAATGAGGTGTGTTTTCCGGAGTGTGTGTGTGTGTGTGTGTGTGTGTGTGTGTGTGTGTGTGTGTGCGCAAAACAGTCTACATTTATGTGTGCATTATTTAAATAATTATATTCTTGCATATCTACTTTTATCCTTGGAAGTGATATATATATATATATATATATATATATATATATATATATATATATATATATATAACTGAAAAAACGGTAACTATTACTGATAACGGCTACACAACAGTTGGAGCTCAGAATTTATTTGAAAGCATTTTCTTTAACTTGCAACTCTCTGGAAATATATTTCTTGAACTAAAAAAAGAAGTAAATCACATTTCTATGTACATCAACGCAAACAAAAAGACGAAAAAGAAAAAAAAACGAATTAAAAATTGTAACCACATGCAAAGTAGTTAATTAAAAAAAATAAATAAATACAATTATAGTTTTAATTAAATACTCGTCTTATAATACTGTTGGTTTTATTTTTGTTAATTTTAGATAGAACAAATCGTCGAAAACGTGAATTATTAAGGTATACGGGGAGCCTGCATAACATTTTCACTTTCACGCAAACATGTTGTGCTCTCTGTGTGGACAGCGTCTTCGCAGTGGAGTTTGTCTGCGGAGTATGTGCTCTCCTTATCGTGTGTGTCATTTTGTGACTCATCTCAATGTTTATCTTAAGGTTCAGCGTTTTTTTTTTAAATGCTTCTTGCACATTTATTTTATAAGTGTCGTTGTAATGAAAATATCCCCCAGTCTTACCTTATAATAAATAAATATACGAAATGTCATCGTTGGCAGCTCTAGAATTGTGCTTTTTTAATTTAATTAAATTTTTTAAACATAGCGGTAACTGTATGATTTTAATATGTTTTGCATAGTTTCATTTTGTTTGTGATTTTGTGATGTTTCTCCTATGAATTTTAACAATTGTTGCTTTTTCTAAACTTTACCTTATACATACAGCCTATATTTTGTGGGTAATTTAAAGTTTGTGTGTGTAAGAGAGTGTAGTTCACTGTAAGCACTGATAGCAGTATTGTTGTTCATTATTGCGCTATTGAAATGCGGAGTGTTGTAGACACACACACACACACACACACACACACACACACACACACACACACACACACACACACAAGCACTTGTACAAATGCACAGAATCGGAATGGCGATTGTTTCTCTGTGTATCTCGAAACAAGCAGGTGGAGAGCGGCATGCCGGGTTCCTCTTGCAGCAGCCGAACCATTACGGGGCAGTAGAAACAGAGAATACGATCTTGTGCTTAGCTCTATTCTCACAAACAGTCTATGTGCAACACGTGTATCTGAAACTTCAAAGATTCGTTGTAAATGAGTGTTGGCTTAAACATGCATACACTGATCAATTGATTGAAGATTAATAACAAAATAATTGTACACACACACACACACACACACACACACACACACACACACACACACAGATAGATAGATTGATAGATTGATAGATAGATTGATAGATAGATAGATAGATAGATAGATAGATAGATAGATAGATAGATAGATGTAACACACACGCATACATACATTCATTTTCGACAAGACTGTGTAAATGTGTATTTGTGGACACTGAAGGTCAGGTGCACTATGAAATGTCAAAAGCAGAGAAATTATCCCTCCATTCTTGCACTTTGCCCGCATGTTGGTTTATAAAATAAATGTCAAACAGCAGACCCGTTTTAAAAACAGAGCTAGAAGTCAAACTCAAGAATAAGTGGTTTCGGCATAATGATCCTGTTTCATTTCTGTTGATGTCATTATACTTATTTTAACTCCACGTAAATAAAAAGTGAAATATCAAAAGTGTGATTGAAAATTGTCTTTCACAATATAGATAGGCCTACACCGTCTTCCCATTATGTTGAAACTGTTTTAAAATAAAATAAAACAAACACTTAACATGCCGTTTTAATTGTGTACACAACATTATGCGGTCGTCTTTGTGCCCAGGCCTGGCAAGCTGCATCGCTTTGTTTTTGGAGTGGAGGACAGCGCTGGGGTAGAATCATCAAGGGCGTCATCACAACGATCTCCTGACGACAGCGAAAATAAAGCATGTCTGTGTTTAGTAATGACACATCATTTTATTGTGCATTTATTAACGTTATTAATGTCGCCTGTTAATTGATATACAGCGAATATGCCATCATTGAACGCTCAGCGGCAGTTTCAGGAGTGTATTATTTTATACACGTGTATTTTATTAAGTCCCCCTCACCACGGGATCCCCATTTTTCAAAAGAGGCAGACAGATATTTTCTGAAATTTGACTCCCAGGCCAACATTCTTCAAAAGACCACAATGCCTGCAGAAAGGATAGTTTGGAAAACAGAACAGTTAGTGGAATAAGTGAAGAGAAATCCCCAGACTCCCCATCCGCGTACAATATAATATAATACAATTAAAGAAATATAAATCACTGTCCATTATCCGAGCAATGATTTAGGCTTTTAAAGCCTACAAGAATACACTGCATCGCACATTGCGTTAATTCCCTCTCCTGTTTTAAAAGCCCAGCTGATTTTCAGTGTTGCAGCATGAATTAACAGGATTCACTATCTGTCACATGGCTTATGTTTGTGTTTAAGGAATGCATTCTCCAAAGGGCTCGTTTGGATTTAGAGATACGAAATTCTATATTGAATAACAACTGTCTATATCTTGCTCTTTGTAATTGATCCAATGGGACTGTACCACGTTTTTTTTAAATAATAAAACAAGAGCCAGATTTTCAAAAATGAACTTTTTTTTTGGTCATTTTTTAAATCATGATTAATATATACATTTGAGTACATTTAAACTTGTATAGTAAAGAAGTGTTAAATCGTGTGTCGATCAAGTTTCATAGTGTGCCCCGACCGCTGAACAGTTGTTCATTGTATAATAATTACATTTTAATATAATCCGTGCAGTTTAATGAACTATTGCTTCCTGTACCACCCCTCCCATCGCTGTGATAGGAGTAGTGGTTAGGGCTCTGGACTCTTGACCGGAGGGTCGTGGGTTCAATCCCAGGTGGGGGACACTGCTGCTGTACCCTTGAGCAAGGTACTTTACCTAGATTACTCCAGTAAAAACCCAACTGCATAAATGGGTAATTGTATGTAAAAATAATGTGTAAAAAATAATGTAATTGTATGTCAAAATAATGAGATATCTTGTAACAACTGGATACGGGCGTCTGCTAAGAAACAAACAATAATAATAATAATAATAATAATAATAATAATAATAATAATAATAATAATAATAATAATAATAATAATAATAATAATGACGGCGTTAGCATTCACTTTGGGACCGATTTGAAAATTCACAATGCAAAGTTCACACTTTAGTATTGTCCATTAATTTCACAGATTAAAAAAAAGTCTAGTTGCCACCCTAAGTGTTTTCAAAGCTATGTACCACAGATATCAATGATCTCCAAACCTTTAATTCAATCCTTGTCAAAACAAGGCGCGTTGCTTTTTCACACTTCTGATTTGGTGTGCGCGTTCCCAAAGTGTTTGGTTGCTTTCTGCATTATCACAACTCCCGATTCATCCCATTCAGGGACTTTTATTTATTTGTGTTTCCTGTATAGTATCCAGGGATCAAAATGTGTCAGGGAAGCCCGTTTGATCACTGAAACGCAGGTTAACTCTTGAGACCGAAAACCCCAGAAAAAAGTTGCCTATATCTCAATCAGTGACTAGATGAGCTGTGACCTGTGGGCTGTTTCATTGTCTTTCCTCCTTTTGTCGGGGCACACATTTTATTGACCCATTCTGCATGACTGCGCCCAGAGTGGCAACCGAAGCCACAAACTACTGGCAGGCATCTTGCCTCAGTCTCCTGACCGTCTACCTCTGCAGCAAAGGAGCGAGCCGAAACACTGCAGACTGACGGAGTTAATTACTCTGCAGCACCCCGTCTTTCACTACTGATGGTCAGCTAAATCAGTGAAACCGTGCCTGTGTCGGCGCTGTTGTTTTTAAAAGTGTAGCGTATCATTATATTGGAATGTTTGGTGTTGGTGTTTCACCAAGTTAATGCCGTGATTTACACCCACCCGCCGAACTCCACACAGACAAACAAAACAATGTACCAAGTACATCAAAAATATACATACAACTATACCAAATTCATACAATATATATACATACAACTATACCAAGTACATCAAAAATATACATACAACTATACCAAATACATACAATATATATATATATATATATATATATATATATATATATATATATATATACAACTATACCAAATACATCAAAAATATACATACAACTATACCAAATACATACTATATATATATATATATATATATATATATATATATATATATATATATATATATATATATATATATTCAGTTATTTGCACTTAATGGGGAAATATTAACGTCATTAATGTGTTGTGTAATTAACCCAGTTTTACAGACTCGTGGCAATAGAGATTGTAACTAATCCCTGACTGCAGTCACTAATTAAACAGCCAGACAATATTGTTCAACATCAGCAGTTGTGGCTAAGTCTCAGTCGCCTGGACTGACATGTGTTTGGTTGGCGGAACTGCCATGTTTTGGTGGCCTATTACTCGTATTTTACAGCTAATTTCAATCTAAACAAATATCTAAAGAACCCGTTTATGTATATATTTATTTATTGAGCTTAATTCTACAGGACTCCACCCATGGTAACTGCACAAGCAAAAACTCACAACATAACCTTACGGCGATTTTCAAATTGTTAAAACCTGCAATGTTACTAAGGTGTAAGTTGTTATGCATGGCAAGTTCACGTATATATTTTAGAATAGATTTACTGTCCTGTATAGTAAAATAGGCTGTAGACAACAGCAGAGACAAAGTTTTGGTTATGTTGACACAGAGATAACCGTTAATACGATGTATTCATTTTATTAAAAAATAATATGCGAAAAAGTGAATCGATGGAATATGTATATATTTAGTTTCGCGTATTTTCTAGTGCAGTGTGTTATAAAAAATACATAAACGCAGCCCCAAATTCTGTCTGCAACACAAAACAAAACATGTAATACATCCACGCTTTTCGTTTGCTGTATTGTAGTATTTGCGAAATCGTATTGTCAGATGAAGAAGTAATGCTGGTGGATGACGATGAAGTTGTGTTGTTTGTGTCCAATTGTGTTGTTTGTGTCTGATTGCTTTACACAGGTTGTTATTCAATGGCAGTATCTGCACGCTTATTCTATTAGCCATACACACATGCAAGGACTATCTTCCAAAAAACACCTCTCTATATTCCTGTAGTGAACATTGGTAGACTCTTTAAAAATAACTTGCTTTTTATTCTTCCTTTTTCTAAATAAAGAATCTTATTTCATGAAGCGGGTGATATATTTGGCTATACACTACGATGTTTATTTTGGAAACACTTGTTTTGTTTTGCTTCTAAAGTATAATTTAAAACATTTTGAAATGAACACTAAACCTTTTTATATAAAGTGCTCTATAAGGTTCATGTTTAATTCTTCAGCAGTGTTTCAAACGTGTATCTGGATGATATGTAGTTACCACTTCCGAGGCATCTGTCCTTCTGCTCAGCAAATGGAGTTGCTGGCCGGGATAGTGGACTACAGCCTCGCTATTGCGTTGTTAATAAAAAACAAGAATACATTCCAGACATGCCTTCCATTCTCCTGGTCAACTGAAGTGGACATACCTGGAGTGAAGCAGCCACACGGTGGGGCTGGATTCAATTACAGCAAATTACAAAACAAAACCGCAACTTTACTTTCAGCCTCGATAGTTACGATTCTGTTTGTATCGGTCTGGGGTGTTTGGAATTGAATTGCTGTTAACAAGATGAAGATATTTAGGTTTTTGTGTAATATATCATTACCGTCGTCTACTGTGTGTGTGTGTGCGCGAGTAAAGGTAGAAAGGGTGGTGATAATTGGGCAGAGCTTTATGAAGTTCTCGAACCCCATAGAGTTCAAAAAATGTAAATATAAAATGGTGACCGAAGGGATATGACACTTCACGTATATTTTCTCTTTTATAGGAACAAATACCACACTGAAGCACACGCTTGAGTTCATAGGCACGGTGGTATTTGAATGAGGCAAGCGCAGGTTCGCAGATAAAAAACAAAACATAACATGCAGTGTATAACAATGCGCAGAACACACATTGGACGTGATGCAATCTGAGGTTTGTTTGTGAACGGCGCACAGGAAATGCCACTCGTTTCTTCTCTTAACGCGTATAGTTTTATAGTTCAGTAGTCTCGTTTATGTCATGATTGCTGTGGTGTTTAAAACAAGGCATTGGAAGGTTTTTTATTTGTTCTCACTACACTGTGCCGCTTCAGCATTTACACTTTAAAGCCAACACATGAAAAATAAAAAAGATGCATTTTGAATAGGCCGTGTTTACATTAGCATCAATGTGTCACACCTGGGTACAATCGGGTATTTTAGCAACATTTTAGAACGTGTTATATCGTATATAGTTCTTCCACAAAGCTTAGCAGATACAAAACAATTAATGAAGCAAACTTCCCATATTAGCAAACAGCCAGGACACCTATTTCACCCGTGCAATTTTGTTTTAAAATATGTTGACAGTAACAAAAAAACCCCAATAATAACCGAAATTAATTTCGTTTGTTTTTCTATATTAGTAATCTCTGATGCACTGGGATAGCAGGTACAGAGGCGGCAACAGCCTTGTAAAGCATCAGGGAGCACGATGTTTAATGTCATGTACACAGGAAATTCGTTTGTTCTTACTAGTCTCGATTTTTAGTAGCATTTTCTAACAGGATCTCACTTTTATTGTGTGTGATTTTGGAGTGTGTACAAAACTTATAGCAAGGTTCAAGGGTTAAAAATGGATAGGGTCTATTATTCCCGACTTCCACACTGGAAAACCAAGTCTTTGAAAATGAAACTTCAATCTTATAGAACAGATTATATATATATATATATATATATATATATATATATATATATATATATATATATATATATATATATATAATGCATACAAGTTATGTTTATGATTTACTGTACATACAAATACAATGAATACTCTTTTAAAATAGCTGTTAATTATGCATATAAGAACTATAGGCGCGTTTTAATTAGTAGTTGGTTTGCAATATATTTTTTAAAACGGATTTAGTTCACGTTAAACATTAATTCCAAAAAGGGAAAGTTTTAAAAAGGAGAAACAGTCGGCATCAGTATTTGACCATGTTGATTTCGTTATGTGGTCGCGAATAGTGTTTTTCATTATTTCAATCGTTTTGCACAATTTCCATTCATTGTTGAGAAACAAATCCAAGAAAAAAGGAACTAAGAAACAAGAAATACACTATTTGTTAATACTAAAAAGCACATGCACTTAATGTGTAACGTTATTTTTTGGTAGATTTAACATTGCTCATGCACTTCAGAAAATTATCCAACAGATTATAAACAAATATTATTGTTTATTTTTTTTTTTAAAGACGTACATAAACGAACCTCTGGGCTTTCTCCCTTGGTTCTGTAAATAACCATTCCTGTATGCTGACGCACAGAGGTTACAGCTAGAATAATTAGGGCTCAATAGGTGAATGCTCCGTGAGCATTTGGAACCCTTCAATATGGTTCCAATGGTTCGAGCGCTCACAGGAACTCTCTTTTTCTCAGGGTCTTTTTGAAGCCATACTGAAACGTCACTGACATCTGTCAGAGAGTAAAGCGGTGCCATTTTTTATATTTGTGTGCGTTGATTAACCACTATTGTTTGAACTGGAAATTCAATTTTAAAGAAAAGTTGGTTAATTTAACGAGCAGGAATGTATAAGCTGACTGTACAGAAGTAAATTTATTGCCCAATATAATTTAAAAGGAAACCCACAAAACACATGAAGATAATTTCTTGGCAGGAATATATCTTTGGTATATGTATATTTAAAGTGTGTATTAGTTATGCCAAGCCCTTGACTGACCGAGGTTTAAACGCAGTGTGGTTGACGCGCATTAGACAGCTCGGTTTAGTTTAGACTGCTGTTGTTTTAGCGGTATTCTCTGCTGTATTATTAAAGCACGGTCAATATACCCCAGCTGTCCTTGTCATACAAATATTAGGAAAACCAACAGGATAAAAATACTATTAGAGTAGAGACTCATTACATCAGCATAACGGAACAAAACCAAACCCTGTTGCACGGGTTTGATTTATTACTGCGCGTCACCTTTTGTACACAAACGTGTGTGGGCGTGTTTAGTTTCTGGAACGGCGACGATTGGGTTAAATACTGTCCCGTTTGATCCTTGTGTGAACATGCTGTTTAAATCAAGCCATTTGCTACAACAGGGGAGAATCCCAGTATGAAAAAAAAACAACGATGTGTTTTATACCTCTCGCAAGAAGCGAATGTATTACTGTGACATACAGTTTATCTTTACAATACATTATACGGTTCTTTCGCCTTTTTGTCCAATTCACATCTCTGACCTTACACTGTGCCCTCTCAGAGGCTGGGTTAAATAGAGACAGAGACAGAGACAGATTGCTTTGAGTTATTGCACTCGTATTTAACACATAGACGCTTGAAAATTAGATTGAGCGCTGCAGACTTTTTCTTTTAAGCAAAGAAAGTTCGCTGTACGAATGTTAGCAACGAGTTTGCAGACTTTGAAAAGCAACTAAAGGTAACGTTTATAATGTTAGATTTACCAGTTTGCAAAGGATGCCAAGCCTCACAGCCAGAGAGTCGCCAAAATTTAGCACTGCGCGGAGCATTTCAAAGCATTTTTGTGCAATATTTTATAAAGGAGTCATGCAGGGAACGCATGCGTGTCACTTTTAAAACAAACCAAGCTGCCGTCAATCATAGCAGATTCCAACCAATCCCAAAGCACTTTTTTTTTAAAAGCAGGTCTTCCTGCTGTGCTTTTATATTACACGGTGGCCGGTTTCGAGCCATTTTACTACTATGACTATTGCTACAAATCAAGAGGGCAAAGTATGGGACTCACACCGACTCGAACTAACTCGAGCGCTGCATCTGCTGCCGTTGCTGCTCCACTCGGTGCTCGGAATTCTCCATGCAGCTGATACACTGCCGGAATAATAATGGAAAACACGATTTATAGGCAGACCCCAAGTATAACATTGCTTGATTTTGCAGGTTCACAGCCACACTCCCAACAAAATATGACAAGCCTTTCCAGGTTTAGTGGCTGCCCTTTTTCTTACGTCTACCCTGGGGAGAGCAACACTGAACCCAGCGTGGTGCTGCCACCTTTGGCCGGGGAACACATGGGACACCCCACTGGCAGTTCCTTAAAACTCGGCCCCTCGCACAGTTTACGAGACTATCCCGAGGCGAGGTCCACTACTTATGTTGGTTACTCTGTCCCCCAAACTACAGATTTTGGATACACCAGCAGCCAACGCGTAGCACACCATAGCGCTAGGGATCTTACCAGTGGAGATCAGTCTGGATCAAACATGCCACCAGTTACTAATCAACTGGCGACCAGAGCTTCCCAACATGGTATTATGGGAAGGTACCGTGACCGTTCCAACTTCAGAGAAAGCAGAAACACCGCTTTCTTCACCGCCTTCCACGAGCAGGCCCACAGCTCAGCTGGCGCTTCTCGGGACCTCACTGGCCAGGTGATGCTGGGTTTGCCAGGGGAGTTAATTCCCAGGTCCAACTCTTACAGCCAGTCAGTTGGCAGCCCCAGAGCCAGCAGGCAATTTGTCACTCAGTTTCTGAGCAGTTACAAACCGATGAACATGACAATACAGAGGGGAGCGGCCGCGGCGTTCTTCAGGTGCTCCGTGCAGGACATGAAACGGGAGCTGACCTGCAAGTGGACTGACAGCAAGGAGACGTCTGGTGGGAGGCGACCCTGCTCGAGGGCATTCGGTACCATGTACGAGCTGGTGACCCACGTCGCGATGGAACACGTCGGAGGACCTGAGCAGGCAGAGCACATCTGCTACTGGGAGAGCTGTGCCAGGGAGAGGAAGCCCTTCAAAGCGAAATACAAACTGGTGAACCACGTCAGAGTACACACTGGGGAAAAGCCGTTCCCGTGTCCCTTTCACGGTTGTGAAAAAGTATTTGCCAGGTCAGAAAATCTCAAGATCCATAAGAGAACTCATACAGGTTAGTGACGTTTAGGATTGTTGCTAATGTATTATTATTATTATTATTATTATTATTATTATTATTATTATTATTATTATTATTATTATTATTAGTAGTAGTAGTAGTAGTAGTAATGTTATTGGTATTATTTGTGTTGTTGTTGTTGTTGGTATAATTATTGTTATCATGATTATTGTTGTGGTTTTGTAATTATAATTTTGTTTTGTAAGGCTAGTGCACACCATGGTATGATTTATTAACAACAAATATGGCAATTCTATATGTTAAGTAGCTTGGCCTATTTAGTTGGTCAACTTGTCAGAACGCTAACAGAGATTAAAAAAAAAAAAAAGAAATGAACGAGACATGCCACAGACAGCACTGAGAAAATATGTGGACGCTTTGCGCACATAAGGTGTTTAATTAAAACGTTATAGTACAAAGGCACCTTTTCCAGGCACATAGGGTTCTACCATGCACTTAAAGGAACGCTTCCACTAGACCACGTCTCATTTAAAATCCTGCCTAAGAATAACGAGCCCACGTTTCTGTTTTCAATAACCCAATGGAAGGAAACAGTAGCGCGAGTCCTATTTATTGCTGCTTTAATTAATTGACAAGTAATTGAATTAGGTTGCAGTCGGAGCTAATCAGTGTATATTAATGTACTTAATTTCATTATTGGCGTCTGATCCATCCGTTTAAATAAAGGCCAATGAATAAAGCAATACAAAATGAGATGAACTCGTTATATAAGTTCAATAATTACCATAAACACAGATGGCATAATAGAAAAGAAAGTAGCTGACAAACTGAATTTAAAATAAAATTTAAAAACGTGCCATAGGTTTCAATGAACTTGTGTTTGAACTTTTTAGTACAATACCCGCTTCGTCTTGTCAGAGCTCTCGATTTAAAGCGGCAGTGCCCCCTTTTCTCGCTGTGTCTAAACATTCGGATAAAGAGTACGCGCTTGCAGTAATATATCATGTAAGGAATAACAGAAATCGATACATTGCCTTAACTTATTATCTATGCAGTGTCATGTTTTGTTCTTGTTGGTTTTCGTATTTAAATGCAAATACTGCTAACCCTTTTGAATAGATTAATTACAAAGAAAACACAGTCATTTACCCTGTCACGTTTTTAGGTTTAATTTGAACAAATTGCTTCGTGTTTATCCTCCCAAAAGAAACGCGATTTTTTTGTTTCTTCAATGACGTCTCATTGTTCATTCGACAAAACGGCATTTGTTTTATTACAACGTAGAATTACTGCCCATAATTAACATAATGTTTGAAAATCGACTAAAATATTGATGTAAAGTGCTTTAGTACATTTTTAATCAAAACGATCCGGTGCTTTTTTTTTTTTTAAAGAAGCGTATATTTTTGTTTTATATTTCAAAGATAAGGGGCGTGTTTATTGCTTTCTAAGAACTAGCACAAAAAATATAATACATAAAATAGGACACATGGGAGCAACTGACGTAGATCACACGTCTGACAGTTCTGTCGTTCTAGAACATCCACTGAGAATGCTTCAAGTGTGTTGCAGTACGTGCTCTGCACAATCCTACTTTGGTTATGGATGAAAAAGATGTATGTATATGCTGTTTGAAAATACTGTTAGGCGTTATCAAACCATTCCTTCTAAAGTCCTCTTTATAGGTATAGGCTGTAAAAAAAGAGTACGCGAACAGTCCCGAAATGTGAAATCATCTATTTTTTTTGTATCACTCAATTTTGTCAAAATCACAGGAAGGAAGCAATATTTCTAAATGAACAATGCATTTGTATAAGTGCAGTCGCATTTATTGCAAATAATAATAGTCTGGAAATAGAGTGTGTTCTGCATAACTCGGCCAGTTCAAACCACCATAATTGGTTTTTTTTTTGCGAGTTTTGTTACATTAGCAGCTTGCTTTTCGTTTGACTACAAATCATTTGTAATTATTTGTTTATTTTATTTTAATCTAACACTATTTTTTTTTTAAATGTTTTTTTTTAATAACTATTACTAGGGTTCAATTTTAATTATGGCAATGCTGTCCTTAGCGGCTAAAAATGTACCAAACGATAAAAAATAAAAGTGATTAAAATATATTCATAGCTGCGGGCATTTTATAGAGTGTTCGCATTGCCCAATTGCAATTTACAATTTAATCATGTCTTGTTGTTTCGCACTAAGAAGCTGCTGTAAGGAGGGCCTATATCGGCAGAACCCTAACAATGTATTTATCGCGTTATCCACTTTATATTAAATGTGTAAATAAGGACAACGCATTCTCAGACAGAGACGGTGCACAAGATAACTATACGTGCTGTCTTCATTTATATAGATACAGAGAGTTAAAAAATGTACAGTGACTTTGAAGCACAGGTGTTATAAATACGACCTCAATATTTAGTTTCCTGACACACACAGTTAGTAAAACCACAGCTGATCTTGGAAATGGTTTATATAGGGCGATATTATTGTCACAGAAATATGCGCAACCGCAACACTACACTTGTGTGTGTATTGTGGAGATATACAGTTTTCAAGATGCTGTAGGACATACAAAGTGCAAAAAATAATACAAATATAGCAGTGATTTGTATGATACTCAAGCGGGATTTGAATGGTTGTACAGGCATGCAATTACAGCGTATGTATGTGTGTGTGTATTATACATTGATTTATATCATTTTTAAATTATTATATAATCCTTCTTTTTCACATGCCAGGTATACAAAAACTGTCTGCAAATATTGAAATGTAATAGTAGGCCTATGCATATATTTTCCTCTTGGGCCATTGAGACCGCTTGAAATTATGCAAGATAATTATGTATTTTGTCACTACCAGACTTTAAATCATACACATGCTAAAAATGACTTTCAACCTAATGCAAATCCTGGAGGTAATGTTGGGTCATTTTTTCCCCCCCGCCCTTTTAGGTGAAAAGCCTTTTAAATGTGAATTCGAGGGCTGCAATCGGAGGTTTGCTAACAGCAGTGACCGGAAGAAGCACTCTCACGTCCACTCCAGTGATAAACCCTATATGTGTAAGGTCAGGGGGTGTGAAAAGTGTTACACGCACCCCAGTTCTCTTCGCAAGCACGTGAAACTTCACTGCAAGGTTGACATGACTAAAACAAGCGGGGGAAAGGAGCGCGGTGAAGCGCGCAGATCCCCTTCATCTTTGGACCGAGAAAGCGGATCTTCCTCAAACGCGCAGCGTGCAACGGCCTGTTCCGCACCAACACGAGACTCTCCCTCCACACAAAGTCCAAGCGGTTCTTCTGTCGGGCCTCGTTTCCATTACGAGCTCGATAACGGTTTGGACTTTTCATCGACTTCGGACCCAGTGTTCTTACAAAGAGGACATTTTAGAACGGAGCCGTCATTGCCCACTAACACTTTGATCCAAACCCCACAGGATAGGAACTTCCAGTCTCAAGGCGCGTTATCTTTTGACAAGCGTATAACCAATGGGTGGTATACCTGTCACAGTGCCGTCGAGACCTGTGCCTCGAAACATTTCAACAGCGACATCTCTTCAGCAGAATAAAACTGCGCAGAATACAAAACGCATTCAGCTTAACAGTATTGGTAAATATATTGTGTTTTGGTGTTAAAAAAAACCCAGCCCATTGTTTGTAACGTGTTATTAATCTGTTTTAAATTGAATATGTAATGTATCGTAAATGAATTTGAATGTAAGAAAATGGGGATGTGGTATTTCTTAGTGCTCGTCGTCAACAGCCCCCCCCCCCCCCCCCAACCACCACCCTCAAAAAAAGAAAAGAAAAGAAACCTCTCGCATTTTGTATTATCTGACAGAGTTGATCTACATTTGGGATGACGTGTATATTCCTTTTCAAATGAAAAAGAAGATAACAAAGGCACGGTATGTCTTGTAATGTATGTTTGATGCATTGCGCGCGGGAACTTGACGCTTCAGATCTTGCAGTGTGGGATGCAGTACATGTTCACCATAAAACACATTTTATAAAACTGATTATCATTTGAAGAGGGAACTTGAGCTTTGTAAAAAGGAACTATATTATAAACAATATCGTCTTCTCTCTAAAATGTATTATTGGTCAGATCTGAGATTATATATTTCAATTACTTACACATTATCTAATGTCTAAATATTCCTAAGTGCTCAACAATAAACCTATTTGTTAGAAATGTGTTTTGTGCTGTGTGTTTTGTGCTCCAAATCCTGTGCAAAACACTCCAAATCCTTCTGGGGTCTCCGGTCTTTTTGTTTTCTAACCTTGCTGTTTAGATAAAACTCCTAGTATTATTCAGCTTTGCTGGAATTCACAATTTCCTTTTTTTTTTACTCCGCTTCATGGTTGTTTGAACTGGTTTTGTTTAATCTTTCGTGTTTACCAATAACAATTTGAATTCACAGAATAAAGAGTGCGGTAAAAATAATAACAATATGTCACAGGTACACACAGCTATCCATTACATGACAGGGTGCACAAATGCAAACACGCTGAAAACGGCGTAGAATACCAGGAGAGTGCAGAATATGCTGCAGGGGGAAGGGAGAGTGGATTCTACGCAGGCAGTATGTGTCCCTGTTTATTTATTACCTGTGCCTCATTATGGGATTCTGTATGTGAGGACACAGATTTTAAAGTTATTTGAAGTCGATAGAGAATACAAGACAGTCTCTGATGAGCATTAAGGCATTTAATTAACAATGCTATTGTATGTACAGTATAATTAATTATGCATACACTCGTTCATTAAAGTGTGTCTATTCCCTTTGATCAGCCGATATGTACTAAAACGAAGCCCAATATATATTTGAAACACAGTATAGTTACAGCACCAGCAGTGTGTTTACTTCGGTTTTATTAGATTTTAGTGGATTAAACTCAGGATGCCTTGAATTACATTTGCGCGTTTAATCAAATTCAATGCACTAACTATAGGAAAAAGGCGTATTTGCAAATAGAACAAACTCAATCTAGTAATGCATTTGATTTCAGTCGTTTATTAGAACCCTGACGGAATATGATAACGATGCGTTAATTCAGGGCAGGCCTGTGTAGTTTGTGCTGTAGTCTACCCGGTAATGGGTACTTTTCGGGGGTAACTTAAGATGGATACAATTATTTTCAATATGGCTGTTTTAATATTGGATTGTTCCTGTGGTTTGTATGGCTCGTGTAATGACTGTACACAAGACAATGAGACAATAGCGTGCGAGTCTTTTCAAATAATTGCAGCTCCACGTTATTGATTGTTCAGGAGCCGGGTTGTCCGGTATGGAGGTTCACTGAAAGGGAACGCCGTGTATAGGTTCCAAACCCACTAGACTACTTTCATCATGTTGGAAACGAGGCTATAGATCAAACTGAGACTGAGGCCCAGTACCTACAAGTCACCATTCCATTATAGCTGTATAACTGGGCTACGTCAATAAGGGGGATATATTTACCTGAATGCAGAATCAAACGATTGCCTGCCATACAACTGGTATTGGTTAACACGCAGAATGCAACTTGAGGAGATTCGTCTTTTAGAATTTCAATAAAACACACACACACACACACACACTCACAGTAAATGTATATTCATGAAAGGATTTATATATCGATAGGAGTGTGTAGGGGAGACCGGGGACAGTTGTAACACCTTGAATTTCTCCAATCAGAAGCAAGCTAGAGTGCCATCAATCACTCCGCACATGTGCAGATCAGGTCTGCCTGTGGAAGAGGAGCTATCTGTGCCAAAGCCCTGAGATTTTATCTACAAAAATCATTTTTTGATCTAGTTCAGTACGTTTTTTCCCCCGGTTTTCTTTTTGTGATATATACCTGTGTTACACAGTTTGGATCCAGGTTTTTCACATTCTCATCCCTGATCTCTGTATTTATAATCGACACAATTGGTTGCTCTTAGTTTTGTTGTTTCTTGCTGGGGTTTAGTAATGGCTCCCTGGGTTGGGGCCAGTTGTAATGTTACAATTGACCCCATACACCATTAGCTGAACTATATTTGGGCACATGAATCTTGCACTGAAGGAAACAGAGTGTTCATATATCACAATTGTGAATCAGAGTGACATATTCTTGCTTGATAAGGCCCATAATTTTTGGGATGTTAAAAAGTTTTAGAAGTAGGACAACAAAAAAATGCCTTATGTGAACATTTTTATTTTTTCAATAAAAAATGCTTCACGTGAAAATTGACCTTATTCAATAAAACATTCAATTCTTGAGTTAAATGAAGTGCGTTGTTATTTATTTAATTATTCTTCACAGAATGTTACATCTGACCCCACCCCCTGTTACAACTGACCCTGTCCATGGGGTCAATTGTAACATCGGACACCTTACATTTCAACCCCTCTTGCCATGTGTATATCAGCGCTTAAAACAGGATAACTATGGGAATTGGTTGAGGACAGGTGTAAGTTGTTTGTATCAAAGTCTTGTCAAAATAGCTCAAATCATCTGTACGTAATGGAGAGAAAGGTAAAAAATGTAACAACTGTCCCCGATCTCCTCTAGTATATAAATACTGCTTTGCAAATACTCAGATAACGCCTCCTCTGTTTATAACATTGACACGTTGAAGTAAATAGTTAAAAATAAACAGACTTGTCCATTAAGTTAATGGGACTGACCTATGTCAAAATCAATTGGTCTCAAAATGAGATAGGCGCTTGCCACAATAGGCGCTCACAAGTGATTATGCTAATAGCTATCTATTTAGAATGCTATTATTTTGGTAACTGTTGAATGTGACATGTCACTAACATTTATAATAAAGCTATCTCGTTTTCTAGAGGATCTCTATACTGCATGGGCAGTGGTGTGTATCAAACACGTACAGAGTAATACTCATCAGATGAAACTGAATTGAGGGCTGTCAGAAGTTTACAAGAGCCATAAACGGGAACATTTTTTCTGAAGTTCCCTTTCAAAAGTATCTCGACAAATCAATAATATGGTCAATGGAGAGGTTACTGACCCCCCACCCCCGCACATTTTATCCTCCCGGCTCAACCATCCGTTGTGGGGGACAACAGTAAACCGACATCGAACATGTTTCAGTGGCAATCAAGCGCTTTGGCTAAATGGGTTATATAACAGTATTATATTATATCTAGGATATCTACTGTATGTTTAGGTTAACTACCATTAAAAATATATATACCCTAACCCTAATATAACAAACCACACTTCAAAATATATCCCCGGTACATTGGAAGGAGTTTACGGTATGAGTTTTTAGACCCTTTATATATATATATATATATATATATATATATATATATATATATATATATATATATATATATATATAAAATTTAAATTTAAATATATATTTAAAAAACACACGAAGAAAGGCCAATAAAATATATTTTCTGTAATTGTAAACAGGTATTTTAATAATGCAATATTTTCTTGTGCGTTACATCTTGAATATATATATATATATATATATATATATATATATATATATATATATATATATATATATATATATAGCATATATACAGCATATATATAATCGTAAGATATACAAATAACATTTATTAATGGATCATTTTAGATCATTTCTGTAAAGACATGACCGGTGTTTTTATTAAGGCACATTTTAAACACGCATTTTGTCATACAGTAATACAGTTTGATAAATGCCTGATATCCTATTACTGTACATTTGTATGGATTCCGAAGCTTACAGATTCGACCCTCTTGACACCAGTAATGGATCGTTTCATTGCCATATGTCCTTGCTATTACACCGTCGGATGATTTTCACGGCGTAACTCGTCCAAATTGATGTCACCGCCTGGTTTAAAGCCATTCCTACTTCAACCCGCCGTACAGTTATAGCTCACATTATATTCTGCAAATGTAAAGAATTCCCGAATGCAATATCGTGTAAATCCTAAAGGCGCATGACGTGTCTTTTTTTCTTTTAGCAACAGTGATGGTTTCGTGTGCGTCTGAAGTATGTTTTCAAACATTAAAATAACTCGTATGACCTAATGCAGCGCTTAGTAGTGTATCAATATACTATACTAAGGTCTACCAAGGTTATTTGCTGATACTGCATACACCCCTAAAATGTGTTTAAAATCGAATACGATTAACAAAGTATTCATTTTGTACATTTCCTGCATGCTAATTTTTCCTATTCTCGCTATTGCAATAATAATAATAATAATAATAATAATAATAATAATAATAATAATAATAATAATAATAATAATAATAATAATAATAAATACATTAGAAGCTACAAGGAAAGCTCGGTTACAGGCAGAATGGAGATTTTTGGTCTAGGTGAAAAATAAACAGTTACTCATTTAAAACAATGGTCTGTGTTTTTCCTTCTGTTTATTGAGCGCATATGAACTATCCACATCAGTGCTGTCCTATTTAAATTTCGTACTATCCCTTTTGTTGAGTCTGTTAAAATAATTAAAATAATTAACATTTTATAGCGTGGGCCTATTTTGGAAAAAAAAGACCCTATAGCAACAAATAATCTACATCCATCAGTCCACGTTTAGAATTCAAACATCAGCATCCTACTAAACGCACATCTGAACTCATTTTAAACTCATCTAAATAATGCGCATTCTGTACAGAATAATGTATTTTAAACATAAAGATGTCAATTGAATTTTTGTATTTCTATCCATAGGCTACCTTCCCTGGAAAACACAAACAGCGAAAGTCCTTGGTGAAATAATGACAATTGCACCTGTTTATATTGTGTAGTATACGACTGCAAGGACTGATTGATTTTACGTGAATAAAGAATGAAGAAAACCCGTATAAAAGTGTACCACAGTATTTGTTTTATGATAATTTTGCAATTCACCTTTGCTTTCCCATTCGTTTCATTGGGCATTCCCTATGGTTTGCAATGTTATGTTTAAATATTCTTCATCATACCTCTCTGGGCTTTACAGCGTTTACCTCTGGTTTACCATGCTTTACTTATTGTCTTTATTACACTTTGCTTTTATCAGGGCAGTGCTGTGGGTGCCCCACAGTCATGTTCAGTTTGACACTATAGAAGTCATCGTTTAGCCCTCTGAGCACTTCAGAGAGTCCAGTTTGTTCAATGGTGACATGTGGTTCTGTGTCTATGTATTATATATGAATGGCGTATGAAACGTTTGATATTGCTGTTATTGTACGTGGTCAGGAGCGTCCCCTTAATGTCTGGAATATGAGCAGTGCTTTAAAACAGGAACATTGGTGCTCAACTTTTTAAACTGCCACGGAGCCAAATAGGGTCCTGACACTACTTGAAGCAATAGGAGGTTATAAGTGATATCTTAAAGCTCTGTGAAAACTCAGGGAACAAAATATGTTTGAACATGGCTAACAACCTTTTCAAATGTAAAAAACATTGTTAAAAAACAGCTTTTACTGTAGCAGAACACCAAAAACATTTTACTAAAGCATGAGCCATATATTAGACTTTCATATGATATTCAAACAGTTGTCCAAAGACCATTATGGATAACATTGTTTAACATCTGTTATAAAGCTTAATCCATAAACCCACCCATTGGCACATGTATAACTGGATTTAATAATAATAATAATAATAATAATAATAATAATAATAATAATAATAATAATAATATATTTATTTATTTTTATAGAGCGCCTTTCATAGTGGACCACCATCACAAAGCGCTTTACAGAGGTAGGCTGTAAACTGTGCATTATATGCAGAATCACTTACAATAGGACATTGATTTAACATCTCATCCGCAGGATGGAGCACAAGGAGGTTAAGTGACTTGCTCAGGGTCACACAGTGTGTCATTCAGTGGCAGACGAGGGATTTGAAGCGGCCACTTCTGATATGCAGGTTACAGATCTGTTTGTGCACTTGCAATCTATGTGACAGGGTTTGTCCTAAACATGTGATTTCTATTTAAACAAAGTTAAGTGATGCTGTTCCATGTGCTTTGTGGGCAATCATCCTTGCTAAAAACAACCCCATTGTTAAATAATGATTAGAAAAGCACTTATACTGTAATAGGATATTAAACAGGCAAACAGATCCTTATTAAGAAAACGTAGCTGGTAGAAAGTCTCTGGGAAAACGTTTACAAAGTAAACTTGAAGCAAGTTGATATTCTGTCTGAAGGCTGGAAAATCTTATTTGGTTAGAGGGGAGAAACACCCCATGGAGACCAAAGGAAGCTGTTGAGTCCCACAGCTGCCTGCTGTCCAGGATCTGAGCATTGTCTGCAGTGAGAGCCCAGCAGTGATACATAGGGGATGAGAAGGTGATAAGGTAAAGTGCTTCTCACTGTAGAAATCAAACAAGCTTGCTCCACCAGATGTGTGGGCACTGATCTGCCAGGGTTTTGGGAGTGTCCAGTGGTAGGAAGGTCCTGGAATGAGGCTGTGTCTGTTCTGTCCACCCTTACAGGAGCAGCGGTGCCAGTGTCCCCTGGGGGAGCCTTCTGTTTCCTTCACACAGCTGCCTGTTTTCTTTAATGAAGCCGCTGCTGGCTGTCCTGACTGCTTCAGAGTACACAGTGTGCTCTACCTGGAATGTTTCTGACCCTCAGGGAGTCCTGCAGAGACATTGTCTTGCTAGAAACATCCACAGCATGGTGGACTAAGGGTCACTGTGGCTGCCTGTCCTGTTGCTTCTGTTAAGGTGGGAAGGCTTATTACTAATTAACTGGTTTGAGCCCTTACCTTTTAAATGTTTACCACAGTGTTTTTGCACTTTGCCATGTTCTTTTAAATATACTTTACCATACCTCTCTGTGCTTTACAATGCTTATGCTTTACCATTATTTCACTGTGCTTTTGTGACTAATTGGTTACAAAGAAACAAAATGAAGGCCTTCAGGTTTCTTTGTGACTTAATGTGAAAGCTACAATTATTTTATAAAAGTATAACATAATTACAATATACAGCACCCAGGTGACGTCTTAATCACTGTGGAAAACAATACCAAATTAAAGGGAAATCGATTTTTATCACCACAGACTTTAAGACGGGCTATAGCCAAGGTTTTGAAATCTATTTTATTTCCTCTTATTTGCACTAGCAGGACTGTCGCTGTTCCCCTTCTTTTTTGTTGAATATCTTTTGGGTAGTTGCTTGTATTTTATACTTCAATTTGGAATGTACAGGTATTTCAAAGGCGACGCTGTGGATGAAAAGTTACTGCTGTTGATTTCTGGTACCTCATCACTTCTGGAGTTGTAGTTCAGACTCACTCCAATGCAATGCAATCAGTCCAGGTGACCTACATCAAAAGAACCTACATCAGTATTTAGAAATATCTGCATATTCTTTCAAAGAACCAAAACTCTGTCAGCATAATAAAAGAGGAACCTGTAATAATGCTAAAAGGTAATAGGAGTTTTAAACACTGGTTATCGCTCCCAAACTCCTTGTAAAACGACCCTTGTGTAACAATAAATATGTGTTGACTGGATAGCCCATGAAGCTACTCCACTGCTCTCCAGGTTGTCTGGCTGGTCTTTAGTTCCTTGTCACCATGAGGCCACCCCCGGTCCCAGAGTCAAGCTGCGGCGGGACATGACAAGCCACCAAATAGCTTTGTGACCACATGCTGCCCGGCCGTCTGCACCACCGTACCCCTACTGCTTCAAATGAGCTGCTGCTGGAAGGAGAGGATTACAAACAGAGGGCCAGTGAAATTGGTTTCTCAGATTTCCATCTTCCACCGGTCAGACCAGTAGAGACATCACTCCAGGACTCCGTCCCATTTCATCCGATTCCTTTCACTCCTCCCAGCTCTTTCCCTCTATTAGTTCTCAATGTTCTCCCCTAATCCCTGTTCCAATTACTTCCTCCTACCTATTCTCTGCAGTCTGGTGCCAGTGTGGACTCGCGCCACATTCATCTACCAGGTCCAGCATGCAAGCCCCCTCTTCTCCTTCGTTTGAATTTTACATCAAGGCTATTTTAATCACAGCTGACAAAGCGTTTGCTGTCTCCCTCCAGCCTCTGTTATTGTGTTTATCATTGCCAAATTTGTAACCCAGTGGTTTTATTTGATGGAGTGTCTTCCATCTGCACCCTTTATTTACATGTACCTCATATAGTTTCAGCAACATTCAATTCTGGCGCCAGTAGACATGTGACATTTTTATTGCTTAGCAACCATAGATGATGATCGTTTCTCATTGGGTTTGGCCAACTCAGATGACCCACCCACATTCATCAATTTTCACACAGATATGCACCCTTGGTTCACTAACGGCTTAATTAAGTCTTGAGAGAAGATTCCATCTTCAAGATAACATTACAGATACATAAACAGATACACACCCAACACCCAAGCGGAAGGCATCCTTCAAACAGGTCCGGAATGTTTTTTCCACAGCAGCAATTCAAAGCAGCACATTACTGATAATAAGGGCTGCATGAGCCGGCACCTGTACTGTAACCACAGTGATCCATTACACTTTGATCCTCGCCTTGGAACCTCTCACTGGCTTTGTAACTATCCTGCATTCAGAGTATAATTTATGCAAAACCTCTTTGTGATGAAGAGTTCTTTTTTTTATATACAGGAAATGACCTGGAATCACCTGACTACACAGAATATGATTTTTAACATTGTGATTTACTTTTTTTGTGTTTATTTATTTATTTATTTATTTTAATATGCATGTGCATGTATTTTAACCCCTTTTTTCATCATGGTAATAGCAGCGGGCATTTTGCCTTGGTGTAGTTCAGACTACAAGTTTTATCAACTGCAGAAAACCACTGAACAAGCGGTAGAGAACCAGTGCCTAGGACAAGTCTTTTCACTGTGCTTCAGTGATTCTTCTTTCACTGGTTTAGCTGTCTCAGAAGCCAACGTCTTTGATCGGACTGAGCCACGAAGATGAAGACAGACAGTTTTGCCACTAGTTTTTTAGGGGGGCTTACAGATCTTTGCAGTCTATTACTTGTACACATTTTGTGGTTGCTGTTATTGTTTCTGTGATATAACATCCTGCACGAGATCACTGGGAATAACTCATTTTTCCAAGTCAAGAGTCCCGGCACAGAAAGGGGAATGAGACATGCTTTTATGATGGTCCAATTGAAGAATCAACCAGAGGGTGTTTCTTAACAAGCGCAAACAGGACATTCTATAATGACAGAAGTCTTACAGCTAGAATTGCAGTAGCATTGGCGTGAATGTATCCATCTTCTCAATTCATTTTCCTCAGCTTTCACTTGTGCTTTCTGTTTATCGCTTTAGTTTTTAAATACAATAAAATAAACTCTGTTGGGACGGATGGATATTGATATTTTCCCAGATCTGAAGCACAGGCCAAGGTAGATGAATTGTCAGTGCTCTACCTGGATCAGTTATAAAAATGCCTCCTCGGCTGCAGTTACCTGGGTGCAGACTGCAAATGAGAGAGAATGGTAAGGGTTAGAAGATGTGTTCCAGGCTTCCTCTCAGCATCCCGAAGAAATTCTCAGCAAACCAGCTCCTGCTTAAGCAATTGCCAAAGAGCAGTAACAAATAGAAATATCCAGCAAACTTAGTTTTGTTTAAAAATGTAATTACAAAGATAAAATAGACAGCACATTTTAATAAAAATAGTGACGGTGATGGTAATTAAATACACAATGTTGTTTAACCTTTTAAATTAATAATGATGATCATGTATTAAATACATCTGACGGGTGAAGCTTTTTTATGTCTAGAGTTATGGTTGAAAACCCCAATAAGTATGAATTATGCAGCTGTTAACCTTGTTGCAGACTCACAATACCGTGTCATGCCCAGGGGTGTTAGATGATGGATGTGAACTCTGCTGCCGGTGAATCCCCGTGGGAGTCCCCACTGGAGCTGAGGTTATGGTTATAACAAGCGTTCGGTTTAGAGTCAAGACAGTTATGAGGTTAGATTAGTGTAAGAGGACAGATCTGTCTTTGTTTGACCATGGCCTTCACCGTGTTTGAAGCACACTCCAAATTAACTGAAGGGCAGATTCGTATCAGGATTAACACGGGTTCAGAAGCTTCCACAGAAGGCTGGGAGGGATGGCTAAGCTTTTTTGTTAACTGGGACACAGGACTCTGAAAGCATCCCTCCAACACTACAGGTCAAATGGGGCCGCAGTGCAAAGTGTTGCCCAATCTTGTAAAAAGAAAAACAAACTGGGTGTCACTCTAACTTTCTGAGTGCCTGCCGATCACGTAAGTGTTCTGCTACGGCTATACATATTGATAAACCTTTGAACTGTATCTTGTCATGTTAAGCAAACCAAAATCTACTTGAATCTGTGTCTGGTTACTGAAATGAAAAAGAGACATTTTCAAAAGCATGTATTAAAAAAAAATGATATCATATAACATTTATATCCTTCAAGGCAGATATGCCTGCTGCTGGTGTTTTTTGGTTTTGTGTATTTCCAGGAATGGATTCCCATTCCTAGTTTCAGTTAATGCATAGTCAATCCTGGATACTTCCGGAGCTCTTCTGTAGAATTCCTGTAGAACGGCGTCGTCAAAGCAGGACAGGATATTAGGAAGTGAGTTAGAAAGCACCACATCCAGAACCATGGGGAGGAACAAAACAACCTCTAGTTATCTCCTGTTTCTTAATGAGCATGCTTTCCAACTCTGAATACATTAGAAAGGCTCAATTCTACAGTCACAATGGAGCTTATTCTCCTACTGCAGCTTTAGTGGATTTTCAGGGAGTTTTCACAGCTTATACAGCAGCTGAAAAGCCAGGTGGAAGTCATGTCTGTTGGCTTTGCTTGCATTGTGTTAGGTTTAGTACCTTGTCTTTTTTACTAGGTGTTGATTGTTCAGTGAAAACCGAGATGAATACATTCTGGGCTTAGTACAAAATCTGAGGGCTTTAGGTGTCATAAATCTCTATTAATGAGTTCTGGAATCATTTTTCCATATGTACATGGTGTACATTGCCAGACAAGTTGCTGCTATGGAATCGGTGTCCCGAGGTTAAGTACATATCCTCATGCTCAGCCTGTAGACAGGAGGAGCGCTTGTTCTATTGAGTGTTCTACTCAGTATACATGTTACCCCATAGTGTCCATCGTCATATTCCTTCGTGTGGCCATTTTAATATTACACCAGGAAGAGTCAATACACGATACACATTATTTTGCTTTTAGCAACAGATAGCTGACTCAAAGAAAGCTGCTCAGAAAATGAATGTATTTTTTTTTTCTTTAAGAATGTGTGCTTTAAGTCAAGATACAGATAATTCAGCCCGTAGATGGGTTTAACGATCTGATGCAGCTGAAGTTTCAAGTCTGATTTTCTGTAAGCTGCAAACTGTATATTTTGACATGTAGGACCATAACAAAACAATCGTTTTAACTACCCAGTCTGTTATTATATAACGGTACATTGTAACTCACTGACATTTTGAAACAAGTAGCCTATTGTCAAAACAAAGGCATGGATTTGAAATAATTGCATTGCACGAATTGTTTCCTATCTGCAAAACTGGCCGTGTTAATTGGTCCGTTTTTTCAGATAATTTTGCTAATAACAGCTGTTTCCTGAGATCTGTTCTCAGTTATGCGTTTGCATTGCTTTATTGTTTTAGTATTTTTTGTCGACCCATATATTGTATCATACATTTGATGTACTTATATAAGATCTCTCCCGCATAAGCACTTGGATGGCTCAAGGGTGACATGACAGAAATCATTCTTCTGTCAGTTTGCTTGATTTTCTGTTTCTTTTATCCATTTAATAATGAGAAGTAGATCTGCAGTGTCTACAACAAATATATCAAGGATCATGAAAAAGTGGCATTTCGTCTTGATGTGCATGCATCACACACACACACACACACACACACACACACACACACACACACACACACACACACACATATATATATATATATATATATATATATATATATATATATATATATATATAATTTGATGGTCCGGGTTACTTTGTGATGGCATTAAAAGTAATCCTCGAATAAACATTTACTGAAACTGAGCTAACAGTAAAAGGACTGAATGGCTGTGCTTTGACACATAATGAGTAGCTATCCTCAGGTGGTTGGAAATACGTTTTCTTTGCTTAGAGTCAGTTCATTGGGCTAAGTGTTTTTCTCTCCAGTACTGTGCAGTGACATTACAGGTTGAACATGTATAATGAATTAATTAGGTGTGCTTTAAATATTTTTTCCCTCCGAAAAGAGAAGTTGGAGCCTTTATACAAAACAAGTTCATACTAATCTCTGTTTAGCTTGATTAGTAAGATACTACTGTCAACAAAATTAAGGAAGCAATAAAAATCTACAGTAAGGCTTTCTTCTTATTTAAAATTTGCATGGAGATTTGAGAACATCCTCATGCAGATTATCTTTTAATTCGATTTTAACCACAAGCACCTATCTGGCTAAATGGAGCTTGATATTACTTGTATTAAGGTCTCCGTGAAGAGTTCCGAAAAAATCCACCGTTCCACGTTCCCAGGTGTTGCTACAACTGTTTAAACGACGTACCTGTCTCTTCTCTTTTCATTGTTAACATCAGGACAACTTTTATACTTAGAACTTTGAAGTCTTAATACAACCTTTAACAAATCGAATTGACCATTCTAATGTTGTACCCGTATGATTCTAGATTCTGCCAAGGCAAAGAACTAGTCCAGGAGAGTGCATGCTCACGGACGCTTTATTGGTTTGGTAGTTGTTTAATTTAGCGGTTTCTTTGAACGTATTGTCCGTTTACCTAGAGTCCTAGACTTTTGAGTCGTAAATCCAGCACGGCATTTTCTGTTACAATGTATCATTCTTATTACCTAACCTCTTGACATGTTTATAATCTACAGCCCCCGTCTATTTATTTAATACAATTGTACCCTGAATGGAGAAAAAATAAACAGACGGACTAAACATAGGCTCCGATTCTTCTTTTTCTGCAGTGAAAACCCCAACGGGACACAAAGAGGCTGGGTTTTTCGCCGCTGAAAATAAATTATTTTGAAGTGGAACCAATCATCTGAGGGATACTTCTCGTTGTCCTAACAACGCAGCTGAATCGAGAAGAGACTCCCTTTTTGTTGAAGATATGTTTTCATTCTTTCATTCAAACTGCTGATGATGCTACTTTCACGCCCTGTCCTCCCCCTATTGTAAAGCGAAACTTTGTGTGTGTGTGTGTTGTCTAAAAGTCCTTACTTTAGAGACGCCGAACACACGGCGGGTGACTCCTGCGCCATGACTTCAGCAGTCTGCCTTCTGTATAGCAAGAGCTTTTAAATGGCTTTTTACTCCCGTTAGCTCTGAAGGGAGAAGAATCCTAAAATTTAAAATCCTGTCTTGAAATCAATAGGACAGAGCAGTTCGAATACCAGTCCTAACGTCATCTGTGTAGGCTACAAAAAAATACCTTTAACTTGTACCATATCTAAAAGAAAAAACGGAAACGTATCTATCATTCTCCATTATCAGATATGCCAAAGAAAGTATACTGTGAGTGTGTAGTGTGTTTTTAATTCACTGGTCCCGCTATTCTGCGACCCCAGTGTTAGCAATGTGAACCTCGCATATGTGTACCGACAGTTAATCCATCAAAGCCCGTATTTTTATTCACAACAGCAATGTTGAAAACAGCTGATTTATCGGCCAGTAAGGTTTAGTTTTTGTTGAGTATAAAACCAGTCCTATAGTATATTTTCACTCTTGGAAAGTCCCTGTCTAGCGTTCTAGGTTTTTTTAGTAAACCAGAAATTTACTAGCAGACAATATGCTGTGGGTGAAGTTTAATAGATGTTTATGAATGCGGTTCTAATCCTTTCTCTATCGTTTAGATTCTAGAACAGTTCTACATACAGGTCCATAAACAACCAACGTGTTCCCAACAGAACCATCAGGGGATCCAGATTTCAGCGTTTCATACTTGAACCCTAACTGCAAATAGAAAACACCTAACTGTCACTTACTGCAAAACTGTTCGTCACTTTGGGCGTCTGCTAGTTGAATAAATAAATACATACATTTTTGGGAGCCTCCTATGGTTCATTTAAAAATGAAACGGACCCATTTTAAAACCGATTATATAATAATTGATTTTTTCAAGGTTTGATGAAAGTAGGCTGCCTCGCCCCTTAATTTCCTGTGTTGCAGTTTACAGAACTACATCGAGTCTCAATTTACTAACACGAAGCAGGAGTATTTGCATGGCGCAGGAGATGTCAAGCCCTGGAACGCACCTATATAACATCGTCAGGGAAGGAATTCTGGAGCTTTCTGTGTTCCACCAGGAACCCCAGGCCCGGGTCAGGATTCTAAAGGGCGTGTCATTCCTACTTATCCATATGAATGACCTTTCATTATAGGTTTCATCATATATATATATATATATATATATATATATATATATATATATATATATATATATATATATATATATATAGCTTAGGAGCATGCACACAGTGATGAAACAGTACTATAAACGACATCTTTACATGTCTGCTACAATTACTGCTTCCCAGTAACATCTGTGCTTTTCATACATACATGCCAGCCAGCCTCCACGGTTGAAGCCAATTGTTCCACAATGGGAACCATATATGTAGCCTCTCAGGGGGGGCTTTTTACTTGACCAATTTTAGGAGTTAGGTATAAAATCCATTAAACCAATTACTTGGCGAGCACATTACAATTTATTTGCAATTAGTATAGAATGCTTCACTTTCGCTAATAAAGAACGGCAGATGCTACCACAGAAGGAGACCAGGTTTTTCGTGTAATGTGCCTCTTCTGTCATATTAAATATCTGTCTGGAAATTGCGGAAAAGCGATCCTGTTGACCACGTATATATTTTTTTGTAAAGTCTTAGGCAAAATATGCAGGTGTTAAAGCAGATTGCATTTTAATGAGCTGTTAAGGAAACGGTTCTCTGTGAAGCACCTGCTAAAACAAACTGTAACATGCGTCGTGCTAAACTAATTCAAAACAGCTGTGTTAAATACAGCTACACATGCTGTCTTATCATTGGGCAACAGTGTGGAGTAGTGGTTAGGGCTCTGGACTCTTGACCGGAGGGTCGTGGGTTTAACCCCAGGTGGGGACACTGCTGCTGTACCCTTGAGCAAGGTACTTTACCTAGATTGCTCCACTAAAAACCCAGCTAAATAAATGGATAATTGTACGTAAAAATAATGTGTAAAAAATAATGTAATTGTATGTAAAAATAATGTGATATCTTCTAACAACTGTAAGTCGCGCTGGATAAGGGCGTCTGCTAAGCAATAAATAATAATAATAATAATAATTGTACCGCGAAATACATTGTTATCAGCACAACGCCATACCTGCCGTGTGCAAGGAAAGGAAGGCTGTTCCTCCATCAACATGCAGATAGATTTAGAAGCACATATTGAAATGCAAAGCGGTCGTGTAAGTACAGTGCTTTACAAAAGCGTTGATGATATGTAGCCACAGTGGCAGTTGTGTGACTATATTTCCGTTATCCCTTCACAGGACGAAGGGAGAGGAGCCCGTAGATTGCTGAAGCTAAAAACAACAAGGTTCAGGTAACGCATCGGCTGTGGAGACTGGGCTCCTTCTGCGAGACCCGTGTGAACAGCAGAGTGGCGCAGGTTTGAGTCTGACTTCCGGGTGATATCAGGGGGTGGGTCCCACGAGGGCCCATATGAAAAGAACATTATTTTATTCAATTGAGAAACAGCCGGTAAGAGCGAAATAATGCTTTTTATTTGTTATTGTAGACCGTTTATTTTAGTAGTGCCAGCCCATACAATCATACCACAGAATGAAATCGAACAACATCCACTAAAATAATACTTTCCTCTAAAAACGAAAGAACCGATTATTATTATTATTATTATTATTATTATTATTATTATTATTATTATTATTATTATTATTATTATACAAACTACACAGGTAAAGTGTAAAACCTATAAGCCCAGTCTCTGTTGTCATTTTATGACATGCTTTATTATCATTTCTGCCGGTACTGTGCTTGAAGGAGCAGGCTTGGTTTAATCAGAGCAGTGCAGTGCTTTGGACGGCAGTCCTGTTCACAACATGCGGTAGCTGGTCGACACAACGGCAGAAGGAGGACTGAGATTCTGAACTCAGCGCTGCCAGTTGGCTTGAGATTTTGAAAACACGGGGCAGATGCTACATGATTGTAATCTTAATCGCCCCAGACGTGAAGGTCATTCTGCGTGGTGATAGAGGTTTTACTTCTTACATTCGGGTACTTAATATAGCACTGAGCTAATTTCAGAAACAAGACCAGACAAGGTATATTAAACCGTTTACTTCAATAAATGACTCGGAGAAAAATGTACCTGGGAAACTATAGGACCAAGTTGTGCTTTTATTTAAAAAAAAGTCCAGGGGAGGATGATATTGACCTTGATGAGCAAAAATACAGATTAATACTCCAAATCAAGTTATTATTAAATAAGCAGTTTACCAAAACATATCGAATGTCTTATTGTCCTAGAATCCAATATTTCTGTTACGATTACAAAAACGCAAGCCGTTGAGGTTCTAAGGTGCAATGTGAATGTCCCTTTGATGTCTCTATCTAACAAGCACAACCTTTTCCTTTGATTCGTTTCATTTATTTTTTCTTCTTCTTCGGGATCAAATAGTTGAAAGTATTTCCAGGGCATGCTTCTGTTTTACTTATTAAAATAACTAAACTTAGGGGCTTACATGGCAAGCCGACCTTTTTGATGTGTTTAAGATGTAAGCAGCAGTAGGCCTCGCTGTTGTTTGAAAGAAGTCCAAATTATGAATTCGAATATAAATTATGAATTTGAATATCAATTATGAATCTGAATATACATATTTGCACGTAGTCTGTTTCCCTTCTTGGACGCAGCAGTCAGACACACCCCTGTAGTGTTTTACAGATAAACAGCCGCCTCTAGGTATCGAGTACCATTCAAGGAGCTGGAATAAAGCAGCGTGCTGTTAGAACATTTGAATAGGCTACGTGATGACGCACATGTATGTCGGAAACGTGTCTGTATAGACTGCTTTTTTCAGCCGTGTTCCGGGTTATGAATGTGTGTAACGCTGTAATTTATTATCCAAACATTTGCACATATATTTCATTGGTTTTGGCTACTTGTGGGACCTTTTGCTCGTGCTGTTGGATGGGTTTGGAAAAAAAACTAACAAATAAATAAATAAAATCCACGTAAACTTTTAATGTTCAGAAAAGCTCAAAGTATGCTAGCCGACGTATAGGTAGGGAGCTATCTAAATTAATGCTTAACTAGAAGCTCCTTATTTGAACTTGTTTTAGGCAATAACGAAAAAACTAGGAACTCAGAAAAAAAAATATCGAAATGTTTTTGATGAGGAATAGCAAGCACTTTTCCTGCTGCTTGCAGGTCTCCTAGCGACCGCAAACAAAGGCAGGACAGATTTGGAGTTTCCCGCGGAGCGGCGGCCATGGCGGCTCTTTGATCTATGACTGGGAAATAGCTGAGCGGGCACTATTGCCATTTCTTCTTTATTTTATCTGAGGTGGGGTTTTTTTTTTTCGAAACAGCCAAATAGTCATCTTTTTTTGTGGAATCGGTATTCACAAATGAGCCATGGCGACGCGGTTTATTGAAATCGTTACAGTTTTGATTTACATTCCACATTGTTTATTTGGTACAGGAGATTGGAACAAAACGTCATGAATCAATGATCTGTGCCGTCTGTGTTTTTAGTATCGTAAAGACGAATTACTTTCAGGAGATGGCTTGACAGTCGCCTGAATCTACCCAGGGGAGCGCGGGCGCGCGCGCGCACAATGAGCCTTGCATTTTCGCTTTGTATCTACCTCTGTGGAGAAGTTGCGAGAAAAAAGAAATTGCATGCATAATAGACAGTTTGCAGTGTTTTCTTTTTTCTTTCTTTCTTTTTTTTGACAAACTCTGCTTTTTTTGTGGCTTTTGGCAGAACTGAAGAATATTCGCTCCCATGCAGTTTTTAAGACAGATCTAGTGCAGTGCATATAATGTGACACAAGGAATGCTGGGAAGTGCTTTGTGAATATGGCCCAAGGTCTATGATGTCTTTAGGAACAATCAGATCAGATCATTCCCTAAGCTGTGGCAGATCTATATAACGTTGTCCTGTTTAGATCATTAACATCGACAGACCCATATAGTTTAAGAGTGAATACATTGCAAGTTTGATGTGTTTATGTTTCCCTTACCTGTTATGAGATTGGCGATCATTCTGAGTTGTTCGGAGTTCTTTGGGAGTTACTGGCAATGAAACCCTTGGTTAAAATGTACGTTGAAGATTTTTTCCCTTAAAGGAGTCAGAACCAAACCCGCTCTTTATGTCACAGTATGCCCACAAGCCTGTTATTGCTCTCCATTGACTCTGAAAGCAGTTTTTTTCAACCCACCACTCTAGTTTCAGAGACTTTCAGAGTCATCACAAATCCTTAAGGGGGCGCACTTCTGGGTAATTTCCGCATTAATAACTGACGCGTATTATGTTGTGTCATTGACGTACTGACAGTGGCTGCAGAAAAAGAAAACGAGACATCATGGGTCAAAGGTGGCTGAATACGTTTTTCATCTGCATGATAATATAACATGGAGCGCTTGGGGTACAACTTCTCAAAAACATCAAAGCTACCAAGGCTAAAGATCACTGTCTTTATTACCCCCCTTTGCATCGCATGTGATTGAAAGGATGCTTGTGCATAATATCTCTAATGAGCTGTGAAATTATTTTATGGTTATGGATTTTCTCTTTTTCAGTGTTGGGATTGCAGTTGAATCCTATCCTTAAATAACACAGCAGTGTACCTTGACTAACTGGATGTGGGTTTATGCCTATACTGTAGCTCCCCTGTTTGATCATGTAACTCCCATCAATAAATATCAACAGATCTCTTCTCATAAGGCTTTGAAGAACTCTCTAGGTCAGTTTTTAAAATCTGGTCTGCCGCAATGATATAGGCTCTTCGGTCTTTACTCTTCCACAAATGCATTCTCCACACACTGCCTTTAAAACCGGAAAGTGTCCCTTGAACATGTCTATGACGCTGTTAGCCCAGCTTGTGTTCCATGCAAGTCTGCTCCTTTGGGTTCGATGTGCTTGTTTTTATGCATCATTTTAAACTGCTTTAGTGTTTCTGAACAGTGTCGAGTGCTGCACCCTATGGGAATGAGATAAGAAAAGTGCTGGTTTCTGAATCAAATGTCATTGTGTTGCTACTACATGAATCCTTGAAATGCATCTTAAATAGACCCTCCCAGATACACACACACACAAACAGAAACACATTCCTTTAGCTCCCAATATATATGTATATTGGCTGACAGAAGATTTGGTTATGTCATGTGCATTAAACAGATGATGCCATTGAAGATAGATTGCAAGGGTTCCATCCGTCTTTACTTCTTTAACTAATTTGATAATTCTGTAACTCGAACCTGTTTTGCACATCTGTTTGCTATGCAGGTGTTGGGGGAGAGGGGGAGTGACCTGGAAAGTATAGGTATTGTAGGATTGCCTCTATGTAAGGCATGCATACGGATAGATATCACTAAATCATTGCCTTAATATGTGTTTCTTTCAGTACTGCACATCATGAGAGATCTGTATAGTGAATGGAGGTGCACGCCAGCTACGATTTAATGGTTCATCATTTAATTGGCTGGAACACTTTTAACTCCTAATAGGCGTTTTTCTGATTTCAAAAATATGATTTGTAGTTTATGGCCCTCTGTTTTCTCCATACAGTATAAGCTGGACTGCTGGTAATATACAGCATTCCAATTCCATTCCAATTGGTCAGGAAGTGCATGTGACTAACATCACTGTCTCAATAGGTTAAAACATGATTCAGTATCCGAGAATTAGAACAGTACAGTACATCTTCATGCTTGGGGGCTCGTTTTCAATGAGTCTATTGGAAAAGCGCTTCTGTATAGGCTTAAAAGCCCCCTTGTGTGGTCCGATTCCTTGGTCTTCATTGAGAATTCCTGCAGTGCTGGCCAAGTTCATCTGGGAGGAATGTCTCACAACATGAATGTTTATCTGTCAATACTGCAGCAAACAATACCTGGAGCTATAGCTGGCATCTAGAGTTTTACAAATGTTTTATCTGAAATAAAATCAATGCTTTATCACCGGTCTATCTTTCAGTTTGTGGTTGCAGCTCAAGCTCCACAGGCCTCCAGCTCTTTGCAGAGTCGTCACTTTCTCTCTCATTCAGACACAAAGTAGAAACCTGTTAACCCCTTGAGTTCAGGCTGTTCATTTCGACTGATTGAATCAGACGCTGACGTGGGGCTTGTTAGTCCAGAAGTCTGGTTTCATTTCTCTAACTAAGGCAGAGATCTGTCTCTTGCTCAGATTAGTGTTTGGAATAGACAATACAAATATACAATCTCACCTGGATTCTTTTTTATTGTTGACCATTTGACATGACTCTTAGAAAGACAAAGAAAGATAGCTACTGTACACGACAAGGGTCTATCTCAACTCACCCCATCTTCAAACAGGTCCAGTCTTCAGTGTGTTGTTTAGCATGACGAGATGTGAGAAGTATTAAAATATTATATTGTTTAAAGATGAAGCAATGTGGGGACGATTACCTTTAGTTGAGCACAATTTCACAACTGGGCCTACATATGATTCACTACACATCAAAAAATAAGAATGTGGCAGTAGACAAGTTCATTTCTGCAAATATACCCATCAAAGGTGAAACAGCTTCCATCGGAAATATATCTTGATTGTCAGTCACTTGTTGCACATTCATTGTCCTTTTGCAGATGTAAGTATGTGTTGAGGTGCATGCACTGAGCGTCCTGTGTGGAATCTTCCTGTTCAGAGGTGATGGAGGTACTGGAGTGTCTCTAGGGTTACTGCACTCAGTGATGCAGACTCTTTCTGCTATTCGCTGGTTCACCCAATCAACTACTAATTAGATATTAGGTGAGTGTTTTTTATTTATTCCGTCTTTGCAACCCTGATTTCTTAAAAAAAATAAATATATATTTGCAAAGGACAAACTGGAAAAATAAAGTAAGCAAAACTGATGGTTTGGTGTCTACAGCTTTTGGATTGTTCACTTGATGTAAAAAAAAATGTTCTTGCTTACACTCTAACAAAAATAAAGATTAAACTGTTGAGAGCAGACAGTTCATTTTCAATGGGAATCTAATGAGTTTCATGTCTCAGAGCAAATAGCTTGACTGTTGCAGATCGAGCTCATTTCTTGACCAATTTAATGGTTATCCTTTGGATGGATAAGAGGCTCAGGGGTATACCACTCACTATTTGAGGAATGGGCTTTGCTTTGATTACTGTAGTCAAACTGAAAAAAAGGAACATGTTTTTCTTAAGTGTAAAATCACTTTGCATAAACACTGGGCAAAAAGGCATATAGCCCAACAAAATCCTTTTACACCTGAACCAGAAAACATGAGTAGATTTTTGTATCTGTTTGATACCCCAAATCCAGTCTTCATCCTTTAGAAAAATAACGGTACACTCTCCATACAAAGCTGATCCACCAGATTCCTGTAGGGCTGCAGCCACATTTCTTGGCACATAATCAATAAGTTTGCAATTGACCTCCTCGTGGTGTTTTTGACCAGCCATCCATTAAAGGTGATGATTACTTTTTGAGAAACCATCTATCCAAATGAGGCGGCCGAGGTTTAATCAGGTTAAGGTCAGGAGAGGCCAATGAGAAAGGCGTCCCCTGTTGGTTTCAGGCTCATCGAACCACTCTGGCTCAATGGACAGACATTATCATCTTAGAACTGATCACACACCATCAACGCCATACACCATCTGCAGTTGATCTGTAGTATGTGCAGTACTTTGTTTTCAGGTAAAATCAAGGACAACAAATCATTGTGCGTCCAATACAAAGCAGCCCAGATCTAGCTTGTTATCCCTGGTTCAATCTGGAAACTCCATAGATTATTAAAGCTTAGACGAGGCAACACTACTACATAATACATGTATTACTCCACATGATTTGGCGTTTGGCCTCGCCTTTCGAGGTACCCCTGCCATAAATTAGCTTGCATATAAATGGGCAGGCTGACCATAGGGAAGCCACAAGCAGCAGGGCAGGATAGAAGAAGCCAAAAAGCAGTTGGAGGTTGAGGAGGAGGAGGCCAACTCTGGCACATAGCAAGGGTATCATGGACTGAGGTAAGATATATTTTAATATTCACATTTATATAGCACCTTACATCACATGGACCCCAAGGTACTTTACACAAAGTTAAAAAACTTAAATACAAGATTTGGTAACAGAAAGACGGACCTTCTTTGCCAGTCATTGGACCAATTGTTTATCGAAGGACAAATAAGATACTAGCTGTTCGACTGGTCATTTGTTCTGGTATTGGAAGCACCTAAAATATGTGATGTGGTTTGATCTAATGTTAAAAGTGAGTTCCCTGCCTGAACCGCCACTTAGCTTAATTTCTCTACCACTGACAAATTGTGAAAACACAAACCTCTATTAAAATAAGTGATCCAAGTCACTGCCATGGGGGGACGGACATTGTCTAAACTAATACCCTGCTATCAGCACCTTGGACAGCTAGCAGGACAGACTCTAGGTGCAGTGTTTTCTAGATTGGGCTCCAATAATTCCATGCATTTGACAGTGTGGGCTAGAGGGAATTGACCTAGGAAGTTCGAGGTCAACAGAACTACCTGAAAGTAAACTAAGAGCTTTGGTGACCCAGAAAGGTACCAGATCATTAAAAATGAAAATGCAGGTTTGTTATTTTATATATAAGAAAGAAGAAATATGTGTGTGTGTGTGTGTGTGTGTGTGTGTGTGTGTTTATTTCAGAAGTGTACACGTTACACCTTACTTCGCTATAAACCCTTTACACAACAGGAGGCTGATGTCACATCCTTTTCAAGTCTTTGATGATCTTTGTACCATTGGTGTGGAGCTTTTCTGTTTCGATGTATAGAAAGGAGACTGGAACAATAGCTCATGGAAATCCGTTAACAGCTGCAATCAGTGCCTGGGTTATTGTGCATATTGATTAATGCCTTTCAGATGCAGACCTCTGCAGCCCTTGTCATCCAGAAAGGTACTTCAACCTGTACACAGACCGATCCGTAAATGTTCTCTGAGAACCTTCAGGGTCATGACTCAGTTGTCCTTGACACCCCTGATGAACTACAGATGCTGGGACGAGTCAGGCATCATATGTATATATGCTGTATTACACAAACATATGCACGCGTTAGTGGCTTTCTGAATGGGAAAACAAGCCTATGTACAGCACTGTTTTATAGATGTTCCACTGCAACAGCGCAGACAAAAGGAGAACATTGTCTGCATGGATATACGAGTGTGATCGTTGCCTTCTGCTTGAGTCAGGTTGTTTTTCAGCCACAGGGGTCTCACCCCTGGAAATCAGGCGCTCTCTGATTGAAAACAGCGCCTGTAATTAGACAGTGCACTATTTGTAACCCACTTGGCTTACATTAGTATGCAAAGCTGCCAGTCAGCTAATCTCGGCAAACCGTTTGTTTCCTTAATTGCCCTCTTAGGACAAAAGTGAAGGGGGAAAGAAAGAATAAAGTAAGACACTAGGTGATCGGGGAGGAAGGGGCTGCTCACATGAAGGGGACCCTTTTCCCTTTTAGCAGAGAGGTTAACTAATAGCTCTAAATAAAAACAACAAATAGATAGTTCATTCATAGAACTGCTGTCATCGATTAATAAGGATCTGCAGGTACATTTATGAGAACTGAAATGACTTTAGTACACATTATTCAGTACAGACATAGACAGGAACCTCAAACCACAGCGCAAATAGACCTTCTCATTTCTAAAGCCTGCATTGCTCATATAGACGAACTGAGGCAATTACAATCGAATTGTTTTATATACGGTATAGTCATAAATAAGATATGATAAAACACGTAAGCATACTAGAATTCATATTTTTCTGATTGCGAAAAAATGGACAATGAAAACGTGTTGCTATTTTCTCCTGCTTCCCTACCTGTTTTAGACCTTGTCTCAGTGATCAAACCTCCTGTTTCATGCATTCAAAGTCCAGGCTTGACTGAAGCGTAAAGCAGGCGAGGATTAAATCCCCAAAGGATACATATATTTCTAGTCTTAGAGGTATGATCGATTATCTTTAATTTCCAAAAGAATATGCCATTATTTATTCATGTTATTTTAATTATGTATAATCAAACACAGCTACTTCCTGAGATAATAATAATGTATAATCAAACACACGCGTTATATCACGTGTTTTTTGTTGCTGGCAGGGGGCTGCATTTAATTACTAGTCCTAATAATGTTCAGACTAATAAAGCCGTTATATTACATGCGCCCTAAATGATTTCATCACGACCACAATCAATAGTAGAGCTACTGTGTTTGTTATCACTGTAAAGCGCAATTCCTTAATTATCGTTTGTTTTTTGTACTAAAGCCAATTACACGATTCGTTCAATACATGCTATTTTGTTTGTAACATTACAGAGTATTTGAATGGATGTGTCGATTGTGTTCTTGGGCGTTCCAGAACCTACTTGCAAGGCTTCTGTTCAGTAACCATTGGGATTTCTGTATGGACTCTTGCGTTATATAAAGAACTATTATTATAAGAGAGTTCTGCATACTAGATTAACAGTAGAAACGTTCTGTTTTAATAATTACGTGCTTCATTGCAGGAACCCGGGTCGAATATTGTTCAACAGTTCTATATAGAACGCCACTCCAACACTCATATGCGCCCTGGAATAAAAGGATAAGAGCATAACATTTGGAAGCCCTGATAATGATGACATGTGAGATCAAATCGTTCTGTTTAGAACCATTTCAAAAGAACGCCGGTTGCTCAGTATAATGGTTCTAGAACCTGCGCTCACAAGGGTTCCATGCAGAGAAAGCATTTGGTTGAAGGAAATGGGAACCGTAGGTTCTTGTGAATTAAAGATAAGATATTGCTTTTCCATAATGGTCAGATGTGCCCGTTTCCATAACCGAGAAGGGATAACAGGGACAGTGTTAATGCCAGTAGACAGACAGACAGACAGACAGAGGACCGCCACTTATATAGGTCCGGTGAAGTACATAGGAAGACCCATAGGTTTGTGAGAATGTGCGCGAAGACACCAGGTCCGACTCCTAACCTTCATTTGAAATTGATTGCCATTGAAGTGGTGTAATACCATCAAGTCGAGCGCTTTGAGTAACGGCGAAGGCTTCTGCGTATTCTTTATAGGTTAATTCATATTTCCTACTGCTTAATGTGGGGTTTGCAATACCGATATACGACATGTAGCAATGCGATGACAAATACAACGGCTACTCTAAAGCTGAATAGCTGTTCATCGTTTAAAGTCGTTGACAGCCTTTTGAGGCTTGCAAGAATATACTAACAGGTGTTTGTTTCTGTGCCAGAGATCTGTCCTGTATTGCGCGGTACTTTTACGGTTCAAATACTTTTAAATGGTCCTGCTTGATGTTTAAAGGGAATCGTGTTTTTTTTTAAGAATAAGGTAAGCAAGCTGTTCTCTTCAGAAGTACCGTTGCTCCGGTCACTCTGTTATATATGAAACGTAATGAATTCATCTATCGGGCGAGGCTTGTCATGTCAAAGCTGACTGCTCTAGCACACCTGTTTGCACATTCAAGCTCTGCAGCAATCGAAAGCGGTGTGCTTGTATTACATTTAAATAAATTACAGGTACCCGCAAAACCATACACAAAATATAGAGAACTGCGCTAGTTGTTCATTTAATTGTGTTAGATTTTACATTCTGTCACGAAAATGTGCACCAAAAATCACATTTCTGGTAATGCGTTTCAGAACTGTGTTTATAACGCGTTCTCGTTTGGCCACAGGTCAGGAAGCCTGTATTGAAATCAATATACACACCGTTTTGAATTTTAACAAGCGCGGTCTCTTTGGGAGGAAACAGTTACGTTTCTGTTCGAATGGCGTACATTCGAAAACACAAGTCATTTGTTTTGCGAAAAAAAAGGTCATTTGTTTTGCGAAACTTTAGTTTTGTTTTTACTTAAATGATTAGTTTATGACCAATCAAACCCAGAATTATCATCATCATAATTACTTAGTGGTGATGGTCGTAATCGTAATAGTATTAGTCTATTTAAAACTCTTCATTTGACTCCGGTTTGTTACACTATCAATGAAAATAACAACATTCCAATGAATCTAGAACGTGTAGGAATACGTGTGTGTGCGTGTCTGCGTGTGCGAGTGCGTGTGCGTGTATGTGAATTCAGCAAATCGTATTAAATGTAACAAGGCAATGACTGGAAGTTGTCATTAAAATAAATGAATAACTTTCTAATGATTAACAACTTCATTTTTTTTTTTTGGGGGGGGGGGGGGGGGGGGGGGATATAGACATTTAAAATGGGCGGATATGCACAATGTGACTGTGGCTATTCAGCACGTCCAGTCTCTTATATGATGCCTTTAAACTATGAGCCTTATACCTAACATTTCGATATGATTAGATATGAATTAGATCTGAATCGGCGCACTTTAATGACAATCCAATGACCTTTCTGAATAACAGAAAGCTGAAAGTCCTAGTGTTGAATAATTTAACATCATCTTACGCAGCAGATTTGAAACACGTTTGACTATTTTGTTTAAATGGTTTGAGAATAGAGGGGCATACAAATCTAAATGAACATTAGATTATAGCGTGTACGAATACTAATGTATGTTTAAAAACTGCTGCACACGATTTATGTAATGTAATAAACATTTTATATTACAATTAATCAAAATCCTTTATGATAAAAACAATCTTTAACTTTGTAATAACGAAACTAAACTCTCTTCACTTCAGAGGGTACATTATTATTATTATTATTATTATTATTATTATTATTATTATTATTATTATTATTGGTAACATATTTTTGTGTAAAAATAATCTACCGTATGCTAGAACTTCAATTATTATTATTATTATTATTATTATTATTATTATTATTATTATTATTATTATTATTATTATTATTATTATTATTATTATTATTGTGTTGTTGATGTTGTTATACCTAAACTTACTAATAAGAAATATGCATTTAGACAAACGTTTTGACAGAAATCTTGGACCCAATTTGTAGTTTTAGAAGAAATAAAATGAGATAATGTAGAATACAGAAGAATAAAGGAAAATAAATGGATAAATAGACTCAATACCACGATGCCCGAATTAACTATGTAGTAAATGACATCACATATATCTATCTATCTGTCGACAATAGTTTTGCATCATATAATTTTTAGGATTGAGATAATAAAAAAAAACAAAAAAAAAACAACAAAAACATAATTTTGATTTTTCATTTAACATCATGTAATCAAATAGACTACAAAATGATATTGCTAAGGTCTACCGGAAGCATAATAGTAGTATTTCATGTTCGATTTTGAAATGTCACATGTTTAAAGCGTCCGTTTTTCGTTAATGGATCACTACAAAGCGGTATGTAATTTAATGTGTTAATGTTACATTATTCAGCAGGTTTCATTCGACTGTATAAGCAGAATTAGTTCATTTTATATATAGGGTGATGCAAAACTTTTGGCCATAGCTGTATATCTATCTATATAGAAAAGGGTTGGCTACTGATTAATTTAATTTCCAAGATTACAAGCTTAAACAGCCATTTAAAAACAACATTTAAACAACATTGTGTGTACACCGAGTCTCCAGTGTCCTAGTGACAAAAGGAACCTAATCCCAGTGATTTATACAATGCTTATGACCGTGTTTACACGGACTTGTATAAAGAGCGCACGTCTACGTTCCAAGCGATGTCCACGCTGGACCGGAACCTCGTTCTACCCGCAAAAAAGGCATTTCAGAACATTTAGAAGAGATATGAAACTATCCGGTTCACGCTTTAAAAACGTGGATCATTTTCCAAAATAGAAATTGATATGTTTAAAAACAAATTATATTTAGTCAGTTAATTAGTTCGTTTTATCTTATAATCAATTGGCTTATTTGATTGATGTGTGTGTGTGTGTGTGTGTGTGTGTGTGTGTGTGTCTATATATATATATATATATATATATATATATATATATATATATATATACACACACACACACATGTAGATGTAGGCATATACATGCTGAAGAAAGGATGCATTGATGGTTATAAATATGTATTTTATGATTTTTCGACAACACAGATAAGAGATATTCTTTGCAATAATCAGCTCTCAGGTGCATATTCATTAAACACAGGAATTATTAAAACATAATTAGATGTAATTACATTTTATTAAATGTGTAGCGCCATGCTAATTGCGCTATTAGGCAGTCATTTCTGTTTGTTTTGTGTTTTGGATACATCATATACTCCGAAAGACAGAGGGATCATGAACATTGAAATGTGTTGAAATGTTTCAGAAGATTTGTGTTGAAACATTTGGTTGACAGCGTGCAGGGAAACATGGAAATACCGGCCCTAGGAGTTATATAAATGCTGGGTTACATTTTATGTGTTTGGGTCGCTTTCATTTGAAATCGTTGTTACTTGTTAAAGCAGCATATGTTTTAATACGTTGCAACAAATATAAATAGAATATATATATATATATATTATTAATTATAAACGGTATTTTTTTTTCATAGGAGTGCAGAAAATGATTTTTTAAAATATAATTCTTCTGTCAAAGCAGTAACCTATAATATTCCAAGTCGCTAAATTAAATTAATCAATATACAAACGTACCTTCATATTTATGATTACTTATAATTATTTTCAATGATGTCTTTCATAATGCAATAGGGTCCCTTTCTCATAGCCATAGATTAAGTGCGGTTTATTTATGTCAGTCATTTAAACAGCGAGCTGTATATTAATCAAGATTAGACTACAATCCACGAATGGAAATGTATGTAGACTAATTAACAGCAATTTCCTACGTGTCATTTGCATAACCCCAGCAATTCGATTTTCTGAAGCGCTCCATAAAGGTTTGGCCCGGATCAGCGCGATGTTGCGGTCTGTGTTCCTGTTTGTTTCGCCAGGGTGTATTCATGTTGTTTATTTGGTTGCCGCACTAATAGGTCTACCAAAAACGCAGGTACAAAGGGCTAGGTTTTATATTACATATAACCCTGGCACAGAAGCAAGACTGGTGAATTCACTGTGATAATTTAGCCATGAAATGACTAATATGGGAGAATAATTTCGACCAATGTTGGGACGCGTTGGCTGGACACTGAAGATTCGATTCTACTCGTTCTGCGTGAGTTTTACCAAATGCACCTTTAAATCAAACATCATTTTTTCAAAGAAATCGAGAGATTCTAAACTTTTACCACCGTGCTAAGTTTGCAGCAGTGCTATTGTAAAATTAAAAACAAACTGCCAGAGATCAAACAATCACGGTCCATAGGAATTCGTTTTAAAAAAAAAGTTATGCTTTTAACATCAATCTTTTGTTTTCTCTAAAGAAAAAATAAACGGATGTTAATTTAGCACCGAGGTAAACAGTTGAATATGGCCGAAGTGCTCAACTCCTTGCTTTTCGTTTGCTCAGACAGTAGCGACTCTCTCCGACACAAGCAGCGTTCTTTCTAATCCGAGCTAATTCATTCTGAAGCTGTTTCTCTGACCTTTCCTGACCCTCATTTGGGACCAGTTAAGGACAGAGCTCTGTTACCGAGCCCCGCGCTGTCTCGTTCAAAGTACGCCGATTCAACAGGTCTTCCACTCGCGCTGTCTGGTCAGTAGTTTTCAGGGAAATCAGACAACTAAAACGCTCTCTTCTTTGAAGCAGGAACCCCTTGTGCTTTGTGAGCACAAGAGTGTCAATCGAGTACTTCCAAAGCCTGAGCTCTCTGTTGGCTTTATGTATGACGTCCATACTTGTTTCTTAACAATAAGTTAAAGAAAAACACTCTCTCACACAAATCACAGGTCTCCGCAGTAAAACATAATACAATTTTTAAAAAAATCCCTCTGAGCTGCACTTTCTCTGGGGTGATTAGTCTACCAAGGAGTTTGTTTATTAAAATACTAAAGAGAATTTCGTTTCTAATCTTTCAGAACACACACACATACACCCAAACGCCTGAACAATTATATAAATATATACAAAATTTCGGATTCTCATGTTACAAACTGAATTTATCTTCAGAAGGCACACATTTCTGTCATTCTACAACTGCTATTACTACTAATGCTACTATTAGCCTGCTAATAATTTAAAGAGGTGAATTGTTTTATTAGATAGATAGATATTAACATGCTATTACAAAGCTTCAAATATGTTAATTTATTTTTGGTGTCGGTTTATCTATAAGCATAACACTTTAAACTTTGGACAACACATGAATGAAAAAAAACAAAGTTAACACAGCTGCACAGGGCAGCGTTTAATGACTTGATCAGATAACTTTCTCTTTTTTTCTAATTTTCTCTTACATTTCAAAGCCTTTTTGCTTTAATTAAAACTCTTTAGTGGCAGCTCTTCAATACAACTTGGCTTTAAGGTTTGTTTTATTTGAAATGAATATTATATTTTTTTCCTCTCAAGAATATGCGGTTGGTATCCTGGATCGCATTTGAAATCTCCTCTGTTCACTTTGTATCTGTTCAGGAATAGCTCGCCTCTCCAGCCACTGTTGAGATGTGGCAGTGTGAGGATTGCATTCAAAGTTGGGGAGATCATCTATAATTCAATGCCATGTTTACAAGCCATTTGTAAACTCAGTTGACCAGCAGGTGTGGTACAGGTCTACCTGACCCAGTTTATTTGTAACACTGTGAATCACTGCAAGTAAGTTGCATCGAATTGCTTTTTTATTTTATACATTAAAAAGTTGCTGCCCTGACTTGCATTTCGGGTTACCTATCCAATAAGATGTGTGTATCCCAATCTCAATAAAATAACATACAATAAATATAGTAAAGTTCAGGAGTGACGAGTGATTGGAACATTCCCAATGATAATGATCTGATGAAAGGAGCAGGGATCTCAATAAACTTGTCATTCAGTCTTACATGGTTCAATCATATCGGAGGGATTTTACATAACTATGAGCCCACGTTCTAATCCTCAAAGGGATCTTGGTGGTACTTGGCTTTGCACTGTAGTCATTGAAGGTCACAACCCTGCAGGAAATATGGGCTGCCATGGCAACACAGAAATAGCTTCTAAAGGCTTAGCATAATTCCTCCCTAATAGAAAAATAACAGCAGCAAATCCTGTCCTTAGTGAACTGGCTCATTTGATGGAGCCAGACTCCCACCTGTGATCCACCAGAAGTAACCTATCTGCAAAGACCATTACTATCCAAACAATTGCAAAAAAAGACTTTGAACACTATAATTACCGCCAAAGCTTGGCAAACGTTTTGAGAGTTGATTTTGACCTCGGTACGATGGTGGATTTAAACTAGACCTTGTCTATATGGGAATGAAACACAGCTGTAACTTAAAGCTGTCTTCTCACTTTGCTCCAAGAGGCAAACACACAGTCAGCAGAACGGAGGTCTGTCTCAGAAAACACACACACTTTATGAAGTGTCTCTAATTACTGGGCATTGCTGAAGTTAGTGTAAATACAGGTGTACTTACACATAGTCACAATGTTATTCTGCGTAGTTACAAAGCACTTCATGTGTACATCTTTCTGCATGACATAACCTCAACCCTAACCCTTTTCTGATACAATTGTGTACTTACATATATCCTGCAAAAAATATTTACACATAAGTACATTGTAACTATGCACACTAACATTGTAATTGTGTGTAAGTACACATGTATTTACTAAGTAACTACTATGTAAATACACAATAATTAGAGACACTTAATGCAAAGTGTTACCCACCATGGAAAATTGCTTTCAACATTTTTATGAAAATAATTTAGCATTAGATACCTGCATCGCACCTCAAAGATCAACATCACCCAAGCATTTGAAGGTCAATAGTTATGTAAACTTCAGAGAGCAAAAACTTTGATTTGGTATCGGTGGTACTGCAGATTATCTCCAGATTTTCACACGCAGAACTAAAACAATGACTAAATAAATAAATAAATGAATAATGATGAGCGAGGGAAACAGCAACGTTTTCCCCCAGGCATCTTTTGTTTTTGTTCTCAATTCCCATCTCTACTCTCTACAACCTTGGGTGAATTTCATCAGAAAAATTCCCTCTTCTGTAGAGACTTTCAATCACAGATTCTAGAGGGCCAGCGCATATCCGGATTCAATGAAGGGCTGACAGAGTGTTAACACAAACGTTTCACATGTGTGCTAATCCAGGCCGGTGCTCTGGGGCTTTGATTGAATGGAGCTACAGAACCAGTAAACAAGACAGTGAGTCTGTTTGTTTTAGCATTTCTTCTAAAACCTACAATTAGACGGCTGCGGCTGTAATGCGTAGTATGCGGCGTCAGAAAACACATTTTAATTGGACGTTGTGGAATTAGCTAAAATTAAGGGTACGCTAATAAAAAGGAGGTTATGACATAGTCCAGCACCTTGAATGCTTGCAATACGGGCCTTGGCATGTTTGATGGAGAACAAAGGTATCTCGTGTTCGTTATGCACAGACACCTGGGGTATGGGTGGTAAAAGAGTATACCTTGGAAGATGAGTTTTGAATCTAGCTGGACTCTGGTTTAAAAGGTTAAACACCCAGCTGGTGCTGACATTGGCATTTGGTTTCAGAGAAGGGTCTGGTCCATCTTCTGACCAGCAGTCCCCATAGCCCTTCAGATAATATTTGCTCTTGCCAGCCTCCAAGGTGGGATGAGGAGGTTCCTTGTTGTTCTGGACACTGTGGATCCTTCCCCCCCATGCCAGCTGGCTTCTAGCCCACATCGGGGTTCAGTAGGTGATTCTTCAGGGAAAATTGGATTTTACTTTATTTTTTTTAAGTAAGATTAAATTCTGAGTTATTAGTTTTGTAACAATAACCTTGCGGTAAACACATTTTGTTTTGTACTCTGGAGAGGAGGTTAATAATATTGATGGTGACAATGATGGCATTCTGTATTTTAACTGTCTGTCTGTCTGTCTGTCTGTCTGTCTGTCTGTCTGTCTGTCTGTCAGCTCGTTGTATGGATGTGACCAGCCTGTTGTAGTTTCTTATCCCGATGTCCGTGTCACATGAGCCTCACGCATTTCTTCTGCCAGTAATTCCATTCTGGAAACCATTGTTATTGAGCCAGCAGGTGGGTCAATCAAACCGGATTACACAACCACATGGGAACAATATCCAGGTAAGAATGGATGGGAGTTACATTCTATATATAGAGTGGTGATTTTACAGAGTCAGGGTAATTCTGTAACACATTTATTTTTTATTACTAAAGGCCTCAGTCGGATAAAAATGGTATAATAAATCCAAGGTAGTACTTTACCCACTGTTTTTACATTTTGAGTTTTAGGTTGTGATTGCTGATGTGAAAATCTACATAAGCACCCATGAAGTGATATATACTACCTTTTAAACAGGTAGGAAAATGAATGATCATGTCCAATCACAGACAGGTCAATTATATAATGAAGTACTTCAGGGTCTGGATGAAGGTTTAATTGTTTAAATTAAACAATTTAGAACAGGGGTGGAGGAAAGACCAGCAGTGGAAGGTCCAGCTTTGGAAACCCCTGTTTTAATGTCTTTAATACACAGTTACTGTAACTCATAAATAGTGGAACTACTAAAAGAAACTTATTTCTCAATGTCTTCGGTCACGGTACCCCAGATATAAAAATTACAACTTCACATCCAAACTCATTTATGAGTTTTATCTCATAAAACACCACATACTGCGGCAGTGGGATCAAGAGAAAAACAAGCATTCAATTAAAATACAGAGCTAGCTTGAAAACTCAACACCAGCACAATGGCAGCTTTACCGGGTTAAGCAAAGTCTGTATTAAAGCATACGGGGCCTGCAGAAGGCCAGCTGGAGAATTACAAAGCCCTTCACATCCATTTACTCCAGTAATAAGCAGCAGCTAAGTACAGTGGAGGACCCTCTTATTACACATACATCTGTGACTGGCCAATTTGCCTTGTAACTCGCAGTTCCATGCTGCATTACCGGCAGCCAACACAGCCCTGGGAGTCACCTGCAAGAAATTAAGAGGTAGCGGGGTGTGAGGGGTCTGCAGATCAGGAAATGCTGTCGCCTGGACTTAATTAAGCACAGTAACCAAAGCTTGCTTTACTGAACATCAAACACTTCGCAACATCCAAGTCTCTTGTGCTGGAGTAGCTTCTTATGGGCTGTTGAGACCGTTAAGACAGGGAGCAAACAGGGCCTAGGCGTTCAAACATGACCCCTGTGTCACGGCAAGACCTTGGAGGACAGCGGAATTAACCCCTTGTTGGGTTATCTACACGGCTTCAATTGAACATGTCAGCCCTCCACTGTACCTGCTGTATGATGATATTAAGTCGGTACAGAAAGTTTGACCATACCAAGCTGTGAGCTCCCATTCTTCTTGCCTGCGCTTGACTATGCTTCAGCTAGACTTAACATCGCCTCCCTATGCACTTCATTATTATGGTATGCCACTGTAGCCTTTTATGAGGGAAAGCTCACTGTTAGGTTGACTAAGTGCATGTTTCTGGGTACAGGGACTAACTTGCGGAAGTCCTGTACATGTAAGCATATGGTTGTGCTTATGCATATCACAGAGAGGTGTTAAACAGTTATTAGCCAAACAGAAATATTTCTGCTACTTTACAAAAGGCAACATTGCCAATGGGCCCCCGTGTTATCAGTTGTAAGTTAACGCTCGTACTATTTTCTATGATTAATGATGGAGGTGCTTATGAAAGTAGCAGTAAATAGACAGCCACTGTCTGCCTGTGCCACCCAGTGGATGTGGAGCGTCTCCTGGGCAGCAGGGAAGAGAGGGCACTGGGATTCGTAATAAGAAACAGAGTAAAGAAAACAAAATATTAAAAGGGTGGAAAAAAAGCTACATGGTACCTTTTGATGATGTCTGCTGAAAAGATGTAAGGGAGAACGGCTTGCACAGATGAAAGTGAATAGGGGTGCTTAATGCATTTAAAAGTAACTTACACCATCTTCAAGAGAAGCTCTAATTCACTGAGGGCTGGGAAAGTATGACTGTTTGGACTTGATGGTGGTCTTACCAATAATAAGCATAATAATAATATGGACAAAAAATAAAGGGGCATTTGTTAATTCCCTTTCATTTGTTCTTTGTTGTACCCTGTCCTTAGAGTGTTAAGTGAGGGCAATTAGAACAGAACAGTGCTGGAGGAATAGTATCTAATCGTCAATAGCTGGATCGATAGATAGATACTAAATAAACAAATTATTATTTATTTATTAGCAGACGCCCTTATCCAGGGCGACTTACAATTGTTACAAGATATCACATTATTTTTACATACAATTACATTATTTTTACATACAACTACCCATTTATACAGTTGGGTTTTTACTGGAGCAATCTAGATAAAGTACCTTGCTCAAGGGTACAGCAGCAGTGTCCCCCACCAGGGATTGAACCCACGACCCTCCGGTCAAGAGTCCAGAGCCCTAACCACTACTTCACACTACTGCCACAAATCTGCATGGAAGACTGCAATGGATACACCCCCACCCACAACAGAATAGTGCTGAATTCAGAAATACTTTAGGAAACTTAATACATTCAATGACAAATGTTTTGACTTTTACTGTTTTTACTGGTTATCATTTAATTTATTACATTTCTATTAATACTTCTAAAATGAATACAGCGCATCCGGTCATGAATTAGGAAAAGTCAGTATCATTTGGAAATGATGAAGCACAGCGTGAAGAGCTCAGAAGAGCCTGGTCTTCTGTCTGTGTGAATGCAGAGAATTTGGAGCTTGAAACTCTACAGCAACTTGTAAAGGTGGCTAGTCTGCACAGCACCATTATTGTTCCAGACACTCTTCCACTTTTATTTGTTATATAAAAGAAAATATTCCTGTTGAGAAGCAGGTCACAAAAGTGTTGGGCAAAATACATTTCTGCCGTGGAACTGTCATTAAAGTAAGATGATTCCTGCACCGTTTCAAAGGCTGTGGGCTCAAATGATTCGAGAAGTCATTTCTCTTCACAGGTTTTTATAAAAATGAAAAAAAAGCACACAAAGACTGGAGCAAGTAAATTACACTGCAAAATAATGGCAACAATTACCGGGAATGACCTTCATGACTGGACGATATTGACAAGTAATTGCACATGTATTATATTTTTTTCATTAACCCTAGCTGTAAAATAATTATTATTAATAGTTATTACTGTGTAAAATGAATTGGCTCATGAATTATTCTGTTGTTACAAAGTGTGGCAATTATTCTGGTACCACTAAAACAAATGAATAAATAATATAATATAATATAATATAATATAATATAATATAATATAATATAATATAATATAATATAATAGCACAGCTTAAAATCTAAACCATTATTAACCGTGTTTTAAGTGTTTCAGCAAAAGAGGGTGGAAAATGGCAGCTGCACACCCTGCGTGATCATATTTCAAACCCCTTCACTTCAGAAATGCAGCTTTTACAAGGGGTCGCCTTTTAAAAATTTCTGTTGGAATAGTTAGTAAGCCTTATACTGACCAAAACAGAAACAACAATAGCGAACTACATAGTTAGCATTGAAATATTACCAACATGCATGAATTATACACTTTAAAACAATATATATTTGCGTGGATATAAAACAGAGACGGACCCTTTGAATTCTGTAAGGCCCACAGGCTTGCTGTTCTGACAGCTGGTAAAGTGTCAGGTCCCAACAAAATCAACAACCTTTTTATTAGTGTTCAAAACTAAAGCATTGTTACCAAATACAACAACTGCCGACCCCTGTTCACACCTAAACACAGCCCCTGTGTAAACTCCCATTCCTCCCAGTCCTGGTGTTTTTACTGCCTTCACTGCGTCTCACACAGCACCAATACAGACAGTAACATACCATCTCAGCCATAGGACCAAGAACCAAGCCCAGGTCATGCAATTAAACCACTGCAGCCTTTCTACTCACTGCGGTATCCTCCATTATGTATCTGACTAAGCACTGTGTTGTGCTTATGAAGCACCAGCCTATATATCCCTTTGAGATCAGTACTGTCTCGTGAAAGTACTTCTGTAAAGTAAAGACAGGCAGAAACTCAACAAAACTATTAATAATAATAATAATAATAATAATAATAATAATAATAATAATAATAATAATAATAATATTTGTAAAAATGGAAACAACACATAAAAACAGTAGAAAAGTTTATCAGTAGAAGAGTTAGCAAATATAATGTGTAAGACACGGCATACAAGCATACAAAACATCAGTTATTTTCTTAAGAAAATATCTAAAATCGAAAAAAAAAAAACTCCCAATAGCTTAGGATTACACAACATAGTAATAATAATGATAACAAGAATCAACTTAGAACAATTTAAAAGCTCCTTCAAGTGTGTAGGGATAAAACACACATTTTATGAAACAGATTCTAAAAACATTATAGTATTTATAGGCACAGACATTTTTGGTATGTCTGCAGTTAATTTGTACAGCACAAATATATATTTATGTAAGTTTAAAATAGTATGAGAAAAGAGCAGCTCGTTGTGCTAAAGCAGTAATCTACTCTTCACTCTATTAATCAAACATTACTCAAAAATAACAATATACGGTTGTGTGTGTGTGTGTGTGTGTTACCACTGAAACACAAAATTATCGAGCAGATACGGGTACTAATTATTAAAAAGCAAATGGAAAACAAATATATAAAAAGCCAACCCTTTCATTTTGTTTTTGTCCATTTCTCATTCGTTAGCTTCTGGAGGTTTTTTGATATTCTTGTTGTTTGTTTTTGAGGAGCTTCATTAGAGCGATTACACTTGAATGCTAATTGTCACCAGACACTTCTTCAAGGATCTCAATCTGTATGAATGTATAAACTAATAATGTAGAATGTGTTATAAACAAGGCTTCTGTATTATCAAGATTTTTTCCCCCAAGATTGTTTCGCTCTGTTGCTGCCCCAAAGCACCGTTCTGGAGCTCTGATGCACTGAGACATAGAGACCCTCTCAAATCAAATAACAGCACAGATGGGATTCACAGTGTGTGGTGCACCTCCATCACGATAAAATGCAACAAACTGCACCTGAAAGTGCAAAGTGAAAATATCTGCTCTCCAGTGTTTTGTCACTGCTTATCAGATAAATGCTGGGTTTTATTTTATTTCTGTTTGTGAACTCATTTGTATAATAACATTAGTTTAATATAGGAACAAAATAGAACGGTTGACACACATGCTAAATCTTCTGGATAAGTTAAATATATATTTTGTTTCCATCACGCTGCTTAAATTTGAATAGCTTTCCATCTAAAAAAAATACTTTATCTCCTGAGCCTGTAACTACCCCATCCATCCCTTCAGCAGCACGAAAAATAAACTTGAGTCGATAAGATGTGTCGAGTTACGAGCTGCACCTTGGCCTACATTGTTCAAAATATAAAAGTGTATTTCATGTTTTCAGTATCTAGTTTTTTTGTTTGTATCAATATTTGTATTATTATTTTGTAACTTGTTTGTGAAAAAAGCTTGCAAAAAGGGGTATTAACAGACCATGATTTCCAGTCATCAATATTTACAAGAGTTAAACAAATCTAGTAAATATCAGAATTATAGTGAAGCCCTTAATAAGAGCCACCTGAACCACCAGCCACCTGCTTTTGCCAACCAGTAAACCCATATATTATATTATATATGTCCACACACATGAATGAAGGAGGCATATCCATTAAACAGTTGCAAATATCACAGCCTCTTTGATGATCACTACATTCAGGTTTTTACAGACAGAAAAACACAGGCAGACATCCAAACAGCTACACTTATTTCCCAAAGTTGACAGCGGCAGTAAGTGTAGTATTAAAAAAAATAAATAAATAATAAGACAATAATTGATCCCTATTCTCACAAGAACACACCCAACAAACGCACGCAATTCAAAGACACTCATATTAAAATGCCATATTTTACAAAAAAAAAAAAAAAAACAGAAGTCCATTCTGAAAGGGTTTGAAAATGCCTGATCTGTTTGGGAGGGAAGTAGTTACATTCTCAGTTTACTGGCTTTCAGTCTTTTAGCTGACTTTGACCTGGTATACTAACAGGCATTTTGAATGCCTGCGTTCAGTCCGACATTTTGTGCAATTAAAGTGATCCTTAAAAAGAAATGGAAAAGAAAGCCTATTGCCTGTGATGTTTATGATTCCTCCAAGGCTTTCCGTGGATATCTTTCATTTAATGAGATCTCTGAATATTAGACACAATGCAATAACCGAAGCAGTACAGCATACTCAGTTTATGAATTGTGAGGCATTGATCCTCTGCGTGTACAAATGCTTTGGGAGCTCGAGAGTAAGGATTTAGAAATACTGTTCTTACACCTAAGCACAAGCAGGGATCCAAAAGATCAGCACATGTTATTAGTGAGAAGTACAGTATGTGTGAACCTTACCTTTGAAGGTAAAGACATGGAGCTGTTTTTTTTCCCTAGGTTCAATGTAATGGGCATCAAGTCCAATAGGTTTTCATGGTATATTTCTGGAAGAGCACCCCACTGTTTAAGCCTTATTCAAAAGGTGCAATGCTCCAAAATCTGAAGTTACATGCTTCGTGTTAGAAAGCTGTTCAAGTCCCATAGATTTTTTTTTTTGTCTTTTAACTTCATTTTTGAAAGCATCATCTTTTAAGTGTTAAGTGTTTTTGTAATATTTCATAATGTTATCTTCTCTTACCAGGACCCCCTTGTAAATTAGATGTATATATCAGGGTTTCTATCCTGGTTAAATGAATACATCTGAAATGTGATATTTTTAAATAAGATATTTCTGGATCTAAATTAGTACAGTAAATAAAAAAAAAACAGGTATTGTAAAAACAATAGTATTTCTGTTCTTGAGTGTGTGATGAGCTTTACAGCATATCGTTCTGCTTCTAGTGGTTTCCAAATATGGAGAGAAACCACTGAGTGTTACATCTTAAAATAACAGCATTGTAGTTTTTTATAGCAGTATGTATTTTGAAGCACTGGGGACTAACGTCCTATTTGCTAGAAAGATTCTTCTGTTTCTTTTTGTGAAAGTTACGCACTACAGTCTGTGGTATGTTTGACCCCCATGTGCTTGCATACAGGAAGCTGCATTTGTTTACAAGAAGAAGCTAGATCACAGCTTTACCAGTGACACAACCGCCTGAGTCAAAAAATGCTTATTTTACAAAAACACGCAGCGTTTCAAAAACCTCTTTTCAAAACCAACTGCGCTCTCCCTGCTATTTGTGTTTATTTTATTTTATTAATTTTTTAAAGCAAGACTCAACATTAGCAAAGCTGTTAGTTTCCAGTGAGGTCTTGTCATACGAAATGTTCATTACAAATACTGTAATAATCTCACTGAAATCTGTGCAAAATGTCATTATTAATTAAATGATGATTGTGTGCTTTTGCATTGCACTGATGACATGTTCATTTTGATACCTGTACATCATCAGCCCTTTCTGTTTACTAAAACCTTGCTTTACTATAGACGCAGAAAGCAGAGGAAAGGATGAACGCTTAGAGGATGTATTGTTAAGGATGAAATATTCCTCTGTAATCTGCAGTTTGTGATTAATCTTTTATATGAGGTTGGCCTCATTTCTAGCAGTGCTTCTTTGTATATACAGCCCATTGAATGTCAATAGCTCTTCAAAGGATGGGATGATATCGGCATTGCATACGTGCACACGAAACAGATACCTACTGCCGCAGGTTATGTAAAATAAGCCCCCACTTGTTTCACATTCATTTTATTTTGGGCATTTTTTTCAAATTGCTCTCTAGTAAATTGCAATGCTAATACTGACAAACAACTACAGTATGCAAAGGCAACTAAAAAAAAAAAGTTATAGTTATTTATAAAGACCTTAGAAGACACACATAGGCAAGCATTGTCCTATTTTTTGAATGGAGAAAAATCCATAATATGTAACTGAGAAACACACAACTGCTTTAGCATTGGATTATATGACAGTTGCTTGGCTAGCGTGGAAACATCAGCAGGTTTTATAGGGTTTTTTTTACCCTTAAAAGAAATAGGAGCTAATTAAAGACTGGAGGGAATGCTTTGAAAACAATATATCCCATTGTGTTCATTATTCTAATTATTATTATGTGCTCGTTATTAGCCATGGATTTGCTTCCCTAAAATAATGGGAAGCTTTGCATCAAACTTGGACTTTGCTTTGTTTTAGGTTAACAGTGTTATAATTGGTATAAGCCCCCATTTGTCTGTACTAGATCAGTAGCATATCGATGGAGAATCTGAGCAGCCCAGCCATTCTGTTCTACTCTACTGCAGACCCACATTGGGACCCAGCGGTGGTGACAGAGTCTGACAGACTATAAAGGCCACATAGATTATTACTCACCTTGCCTAGTCTGCAGCGTGGCTCTGTTCTCTTTGCGCTTGTCATCGGTGTTGTTGTTTTCGTCAAACCCAGACTGTGCCAAGAGAAAATGGCTGGCTGAGTGGGGACGGTGGTGGCAGGCTGGCACGCTAGAGTACAGCACAGGACCTGGCTGGTGCATCTCAAAGGAGAAACACAGCTACTGCTGCTGCTGCTGCTGCTGCTGTGGTAGCCAAACTCAACATTCCTGCTCAAATCCTGCAGACTTTATGTACGAAGTGGACTTCTGTTGTAAATCTTAATACTCCTGGTCTTTCTGAGACATTATACCATATGGGAGTGGCAGGATTTGTTCATTTTCAGGGTAGGATTAGGAATCTGGGAATAAAATAACCCTCTTCTTTATTAACAGAGAGAGAGAGGGCCATTTTCATTGCAGGTTTTTTTTTTTTTCTGAAAGCTGGTCGTGTTACCAGTCGCTTTTTAAAATCTGTTCTGCTTATATGTCCACTAATTACCTTTTTTTAATAACACACACTGCATTTGGAGAGGAAAGGGGACAGATAATAGAATGGAAACTCAATCCACTGTTACAAAGCGCCCATCTTTTTACACCTTTAACAGAGCCGAGTGCCCCCTTCTGGCTCAACCCACCAGGTTTTTATCCAGCTCATGGCTGCATTTAAATACGCCCGCCCTCCAGCACTTTCAAAACTCAATTTCTAAAGGACATGTGCAATGCAGTCCAGGGGCCCCTGTTTTGAAGCAGGTGCAAAAGCAAAAGCAAAGGCAAAAACGAAATCTCTGAGAGGACAATTTGAATGGGATGAAACCAGCAAGAAGCCTCTTCAGTTGCAGGATGGAGCAGTTCATTTATTGCCCTGCTAGTTGTGTTTTGCTGGTTTTGTACGATCTCATTCACAACTTGCCTTTGTAAAGTATGGCCCCCTACATCTTAAAGCATATCTGCTGGCCTCTTGGCTTGCTATGTACAGTACCCCCTTGGGATGCCCTTGTATCAAAAGCACATGCATAGTGCACTGTTATTATGGTTAATATTATTTTGCTATTGCCGCCTGGGAGAGTTGCCAATTGCCTCCACAACTTGGGAGTACAGTCTATTAGTTCTAGTGCCATAGGCGGTGTAGGAAAGCTGGTTAATGTTATCCTTTGGCGACCTCTCGACCTCCCTCTATCCTATAAAAAACAAAAGGTTAACAGTCATCCGAGTACTATTATTGGGCTGTTACACGCTTTACCCAAACAAGTCACTGGAGAAACACACTCTGTCACATGTTAGGAGCAGTCGAGTTGCAAAATAAACAATTAAATAAACTTATTAAAAAAAAGAAAAGGATTGCTTTTTTGATCTTGATGTGTGTTGTCTTCCTTAAGCAAACGCAGGCCATTGTAGCCTCAGAAACATACAGACCAGACACTTTAAAGGAGACAAAACTGTCAGAAGTGGTACTTTTCAGGAGGTAAGAACCGAGTCAGCGACAGTGTGCCCCCAGCTCAGAGCTGTTAATTATGCCAGGGGAACGCGATTACCCCCTCGATCAGCCGCGCTCTGAGAGGACAGGCTCAGGCTCAGCAGGGAGGGTGAGTCTTGCCATCTGAGCGACCAATCAAGTGTGAAGTGCAGCGCAGTCCCGAGACCGAGTTCAGTGGGAAAAGCTTGGCTGTTGGTTCAGAGCGCTGCAACTTTCACAGATTAGTTGAGCCGCTATTCTGCAGGCTGAAAGGGGAACACAGCACGAAGGCAGCTTCAATGCACACAATAACTCTCAACAGCTGGGAGGGAGGCCAGAGCCTTCTCGCTGTCACCATGGCAACAGCATAGCTCACATTTTAGGCAAAATTAAGATACACTGGCTGGTATTTGGTTCTTTATTTTCCCACCTTTAATGTGCCAGTGGTTAATAGTTGTTTTATTGTATTTTTTTAAACAGAATGTCCACTGGGGATCGGTTCTTTGCTTGATTCATTCTCTTGTTTAAACACTGGTCCTTTTCCAAATACCAAACTGGAAAAAAATAATTAAATAAACCAATGAATAAATAAATAAGCTTTTTTTGTTTGTTTGTTTGATTTAGTTTAAACTCTACAAACCTACCAATAAGACTATTGAAACGTCAAGCCAACAGACATCTGTGAATCCCTGGGCTGTTTGTTTTGAAAAGCATGTCCAGCTAAGGCAGGTCTATAAATGGAGTAGATTTGCTAAAAAAAAAATGATTTGGTTCAGCATTTTCTGTTCACCACACATTGCCTGGAGTCAGACGTGAAGCGCCAGACAAATATCATCCCACCGTTCTAATAAAAATAAAGATTTAAAAAATGCAGTTTGACTGCAATCCCGCTTTTTAGGAGTGAAGTTTGTTTTTTTATAATTGATCATTTGCTTTTTATCATTTGAAAATGATAAATTCTCAGCTGTGGAGCTGCGGATTCCCTTTAGGAAGAGCCCCTGGAATCGTGTGGCCCGCTACAGCACATTGTTATATGAATATGAATGTTAATCCAGTGTTAGAAACCCACATTTTGCGTATTTTTGTATCCCTGAAAGTAACTGATTTTGATAAATCCAAAATCAAACCTAATTTGTATTAGTAAAGAATGGGTAGGAAGTGCAGATTGGATTCAGGTATAGCATGATCAACATCTAGACCTCCAACCGCTTGACTCCAGTAGAGACTATATATTTGAGTTTAACTGTGTGTGTCTGTGTATTTGTGTGTGCGTTTGTGTGCTTGTCTTTGTGTGTGTATGTATGATTCTTTTGTCAGCAGTTTTTCTGAGGATTCACAAGAAAAGCTACCCTTCATTTGGTTGCTGTTTAGTTCTTACATTTTTATTGATTATATTTTTCAGTTTCCTTTTTAAATCCTCTGCAAGTCTTAGCTACCTTTCTAAAACATAATAAAAGCTATTTTTATTTCAATTTCCCTTTAAAACTACTTCTCTAATACCTGCCAACTGTTGTTCCGTGTCCAATGATTAGCCACTGGTTTCATTACACAGTTAAATTATGTTTAATTATGACAGTGTGCAGCAGTGTACAACCATGACAGGATCTTTTCTGCAAATTCACAGAAAAGAAATTCACCTGCTGTACGTTTAGTGATGGTTTTTGTATAAAATAAAATAAATATTTCAAAAAGCCTCAATGCTTTGAACAATAGTGGGCGCTCCTTTCATCACAGTTCCAGTGGAGTAGGCCTTCGTTTTATTGTCTTTCTGCCGGACCATTTCAGCTACCTCTTTCTTTGTATTTGTGCTTGGAAATATTTCTGATAGGGTAGTAGAGAGCAATTTGCACCCACTGAAGACTCTGAAGTCATAATAAGTTGTAACGTTTTCCTACTGCTTTGAAGCGTTTACATTCTAGGGATAGCAGCTTCAATGCTTTGTACCTTGCGTTATATATATATATATATATATATATATATATATATATATATATATATATATATATATATATATATATATATATTTTCTCAACAGGATTGCGTATTGAAAAAAAAAATCTTCACAGGGTAAAAGTGTGCTTTTGAACTTCCCTTCCAAAAATTACAAGTTGTGAAGTGTCATTTCGCTTGTTTACAACCTTTTCGTGCTCTTTCTTCCCCTCGTGTTTCAGATTTATAATAGCAGTAATAACACTGCCCGAGCACATTAACTGCACACATGCGGCTTAATGCTGGAATGTGTGTACGGAAACTATTAAAATATTTTCCAGCCTTCCAAATTTTTATGTGCTTAATTTGTGTGGATGTCTCCTACTGAGCAGCCACCGACTAAGGGCACAGAACAGGATCCTGCAATTACCCGTGCCCCGACACGGCTGACAAGCAACGAGCGAGCTGGGGAAAATGCCAGAAAGAGAAACTGCGCTCCAGAAAGACAACCGCCTCATCTCAGTTAAGGAATATAATGCACTTGTATCTCTCACACGGGGTCAAATACACCCATCTTTTATGCAAGCATGAAGTTAGCACGACTTTCATCCTGATACAAAGCATAACAAACAAACAAACAACAATGCACATGCTTGAGAACAGATAAACAGCCAGCACAACGAAGCACTTCGAATCCTGGACGAAACGTTTTGTTCTGGATAATGCTGACCCCTGTGGGTAGGAGGCGGTAATGCTGTTTAATCGTACGACCCGTAGAAATGGATCTGACACATGCTTTCAGAGTTGACATGGGTGTCATGACTCGGATGCGCATTGACTGGGGTCTATGCCTTGTTTTTTAAAAGTTTTTTTTAAGCCCCCAATAATTATTTACAAGTGATATTGGTGTTGTGCTGTGCAATCAAGCCCATAGGTGAAGTATTGCAACCATCACCAAAAGGCAAGGTGCTAAATGATCAAACCCCACCCTAATCAAGCCCCCACATGCCACAAACCTTCTCTCCTGTGTATGTGTATGAGTGTGGGTGGGTCAGGGTGAGTATTACAGACCCACTGATAAACCATCATCATCTATGGTTGCTAAGGAATAAAAATGAAAGAAGTGAACAATTAAGCATGTCTACTGGCTCCAGAATTCAATGTTGCTGGTGCTATACGAGGTACCCTGGTGCTAGAATCTAGTGCCAAACTTGCACCACTGACACGGTGGGGGGCAGACCCCCTTCATCTTCTTCCTCCTCCTCCCTCTGCAGGACAAGTCTTCTCCATCTGTGGAAACACAACCAACATCAATACTTACCTCACAAACTCATCTCCAGGAACAGGATTTGAATCGCCGTCTTCAGGGAAGAGAAGGCCATGGGATTAGCCCACTGCACCACCAGCTCCCACTAGCAAATTAGCCCACTGTGCCATCTCAATTCCATGGAAGAGTTGCTTTTTCATTGTCTATATCAGAAATAAACCAAATATCTGAAAATAAAAGACAAGTTGGATTTGAACCCAGTCCTCCAAGAAGAACAGCATAGTATACTAGTCCACAGTGCCATCTCACTTTCATGGAAGGGTATGCTTTTCATTGACTATAAGGTAAATGAAACACGGACGCGCACCAACGCCGCGCAAGTCAAAATGCTGGGATACATGCTTATATACAAACGTTGACTGTATCCCACAGAACGCTCACAATGGGGGTGAGATACATCGAGATGATATAAAGTGTACCTTTAGGATGTAGTAATATTGGGGGTACTTCAGTTTTTACTGAAAATAGATCAAAGGTGTTGCAGCAAGCAGTTTTGAAAGACCACATCTACTTAGTACAAAAAGTATGATTACAAGCAACTCATCAGTATTTCAAACATGCTGGTGTGGTGCTTGACATTTCTGCTGCTTTGTACCACTTCAAACACGCTTGTTCATAATCCTCAGAATGAGGCATTAGTAAAGCTGTGCCACAGTCTGTTACAACAATGCCAGGGGCAAATTCTCTGGGAGTTACACTTTAATGAATCAAAAGGCAGAACTGCTGTAAAATGTGTTCCCCCCCCCCCCCCCCATAAAACATGGATACCAAAGGGAGTATCTCTGAAACGCTTAAGATCATTCATTGAAACCAACCGTGCAACTTAAAAGCATGCATAAGAAAGTTATGTTTTTGATTTCCTTACATTTCCTTAGCTTTAGACTCAAATTTACACACCTCCTCATGTATTTTATAAGATTCTTCCCTGTTATTTTATCTCGGATTTACCCGCATTTAGAATGTCTAACTGCTGTATAACCCTATGCATTACTGTATGTAATTGTGGAGTCCTGCTTCTTTCACCCAGCAGATGTATGACAAAAAGGTCATGTGACCTGTCCTTGCAGAGCAGTTGCGCCAGGGTTTCCCAGCTCCTGGTCTGAAGCTCTGTGACTACACGCTCCCCAGCTGTTTCTGCAGCCCTGCACTGCCCTGCTCTCCCCTGTTCAGATGCATGCTGTGTTGAGCACCATTCTAGTTGAGCCAGCAATTAAAAAGTAATAATGTCCATCTCCAAAGTAGTACATACTGTAAGTGCTTGAGTTGCAAACTCCATCACGACAAAGAGAAATTACACAAGGTGCTGTATAGGTGACGCCCTGCTCTAAAGAGCCATGTGCAGCCAGTCTGCTTTAAGAATGCTCTACAGACCTGCACCTGAGAGAGCCATCATTGGAGCAGCACAGCGCTCATTCAAATAGATTCCCTTCCATAACTTGAAAACGCACCATCACTAGACTTGAAGAAGACACTAGCGCAAACATTTGTGTACTTGACTGCATGTCTTTTTCTACCTTTTAAACAGACTTCTTGAATGGGATTTTTGAGCAGAGGTGTAGCAGGTTATTTTATTTTAATGTATTTATTTAGGGATTGATTGATTTGCAACTCGAACATAATTACCAGTGTTTTGTTCTCCCACGAGAGACGGCAAGTGACTAGGGGTGCTGGTTCAGGAAGGGGGTTAGGGTAAGGCAACGCTGAACTACATGTGCTGGATCGACTCCACGTGTGGATTACACTGCAGAAACCCTGTAAGGATACCAGCACTACAAATGACTAGCAGCTTAATGTCTGGAAGAGCAAGCAAATTACATTTCTAAACATTCCAGGAGTCCAAATAATAACCTCCTTCACCTCCCGGCTATTTACAATCTTTGTATTGCTAAAACTAAACGCTTGGTGGTTTGGCTAATTAATGGCTCTAAAAAAAGCTACCTCAAAGAGAATTATACACTTCAAATTGGGTTCAGGGGTTATTTCATTCAGCACAAAGATACAGAGCCTTCAATGCTGTTGGGACGTCCCAAATTTAGACCTTAGGTTTCAACCCTTAACCCTTTTTTAAACAACAAGAAAGCCTAAAAAAAATATACTGTATATATATATTTTTTAAATCAGTAAGACATGCGTTTCAGAATGAACTGAGAGATGGGGAGAGTTTATACTGCTCCAGTAGGAAATTCACTTTATTCCCAGCTTTCTGGTTTTTATTTTGGTTTTTGTTGGGAAAAATATCATTTATCTTTCCAAGTTGTCATGTGTCTAAAGACCTCCTGCTGTGCAGCTGCCTCCCCCTGGCACTCGAAGAGAATTATGTGATTAAACAGAGACCTGAAAAGTTTTCAACGAGCCCGGGAGAAGAAAAGGTTCTCCCCTTAATGAAGTGCCATCATTCCTCCTCCAACATCAGCCAGGCCTTGTGTAGTTTGTTTAGCGTCTGGTTATTCACTGACCGAGGCTGCCGAACGGACCAGCAGTTCCCAATAAACTATAAAAGGCAGATCAGAAGCCATTGTTCTCTTGTGTGTGGCTTAGCAGACAACAGCTGAATAAACCTGTTGGGAGTCAGAGCAGTCAGAAGCACAGGCGATGTGCTGCTGCCATGACCAGCAACACCAGCAGCCCTCCAAGACCCAAACCTATTATGACATTATACGTGACGTATGTATTAAACAGGAGCTAGCATCTCCAGGAACTGTGCATACAGTGCATTATCAAACACTCCTTCTGAGGTATAGGGCAGAGCTAGCAGTCATAATGTGTGAAGGGAGGTTTCTGTTAATACACAGTGTCATTGTGCTGGTGTTTATGTGTATAAATCTACTGATTTATATTGATGCATAACAACTGTTTCACTTGATACAAACTGGTATTAAGCTTACAACTAGTGCCAACTCTAGAACAACGACACAAAAACATCTGTGAAAAGTGATATAAGTTCTATGGTATTATTACTTTGAATCAGTACCATTTCATAGTCCAGATAGAGGGTATGGGTTTAGGTAATCCTTGTTTTATACACTTCTGTTGTTTCCAGATCTATAGAGATCATCTGTGTATGTATCTTGCACATACACGTCAATGCATTCTCATTTTTTTAAATCTAAACAGCATGGGCAGAGATGCCAAGGTCAGAACATCCGAGCAAATTCAATTTGTGAATACTCCATTGAAATGCACTGCCATTCCCTTTGTTTTAAGAGCGAGCGTACTGCAGGTTTCCTGGCAAGCGGTAAAACTCTCACCTGCACATTTCCCCTACGTGAAAATAAAGAATCTGATTGCTTTAATCCTAATGTTTGCAGTGGGAGCCATTCACAAAACTTTCTGTGTGATTCAAGCCCCGGCCTGGCTCTTTCCTCGTTTTGTTCTCACAAGAAAATCAATTCGCTTGAAGAGCCTCTTAATCCCATCTTTGCAATCAACAATTGCCACTTGTGTAGCGCTCCAATAGATTAAGAAGCAGGATGATGCGCCTGTCTGGTCTAATTCGCTGCTATTCAGGTAACTGCAACTAGAGGCACTTTGTAGAGCCAAGTGCAAAACTCTACAGGAAGACATTTGCTATCATCATTTCCTGTGGAGCAGTGCGCTGCCCCCATAGAGCCCCCTGAATTACTTTTAATTAGGCCCGACAACCACAGAGAGCAGAAATACAGGCAGCAACAATAACCAGCCCTTTGAACAGGCCATGCACAGGACATTTTTCCCTCTTTTTGCATTCGAAAGACAGAGAGAGAGAGGGGAGGAGAAAGAAGGAGTGAGAGAGGGGGAATTGTAATAAAAAAATTCAATGACAGCAAGTTGCCATAAATCATGACTGAAAAAGGCAAAAAAAAAAGTGGAGGAGAAGAGACTCTAGTGCTGAAAATGTAGAGGCCCTCCATGAATTATTATTATTATTATTATTATTATTATTATTATTATTATTATTATTATTATTATTATTATTATTACTAGTAGTAGTAGGGTTGTTATTGTTGGTTTTATTAGTAGTAATAATCTACCAGTACGTAGTATTCATACAAAAAAAAAGTGTGGTGGAGAGAGGGGGGGGGGGGGGGGGGGGGGCGGGGGGGGAGGGGGCTTCAAAGGGAAGACATTCAAAACATGTCAGCCATATATAATTTCCATGGCAACAAAGATCAGGCAAATGTTAAAGGAGAGCCTCACATCAATGATCTGATGAACTGAGAAAGAAAGAATATAAAAAACACTACATGCTTCCCATTGCACAGACTTGCAGTGAAACTCTGTATAGATTTCCAAATACCTAAAGGCTTCCTCCCATTTATCTTGCAGACCTGCCCCCCCCCCCCCCCCCCCTCCCCCCCTCCCCCATATGTCCAGAGTTGCCCCTTATGCTCTGCCACAGCTGGGCTATTGATAGCTCCTAATGTCCATCTAAAATCTCTCAGTTCCAGGACCTTCTGCTGCACTCTGCGGTCTGCATTGAGAACACAGAGTCCATTTAATGTTTCGACATGTCACGGCTGAAAAGCCACCTGTTTCAGGAAGGCTTTTCCCAGTAGCATCTATTGAAATTTCACCTGGTCTGCCAAGTGCTCTGGGGTTGTACAGTGGCTCACTGAGGACAGGACAACACAAATAAAAATAATAATAATAATTAATGAAAACGTGAGATCACCTTATGATTAAAGTCCCCACAGGATGCTAATGCCTGGCTATAAAGGGCTGCTCTGGAATAGCAAATCCCTTGATTGATTGATTGATTGATTGATTGATTGATTGATTGATTTGAATGCGGCGTTCATGTTATTGTAAACTGTGAATCATGGCATTTCTGCATTTCAAATTATTTGCCAGTGTAAGAACAACTTTGAGATCAAAGCCTTTTGTTTCAAAAGTCTCCCAGGCGGCAATACAGGAGCGGGACAGATTCAAAGCATTACTGTCACACTCTCATCATAACATCTAGGACACAGAGCACAGAAAACAAAACAACAATAAACAAACAAAACAATTTAAACAATGTTTGTTTTTTTAGCCCTGTGTTATATATTCATGATGTTTCTAATCCTGCTGAAGGGTTACTGGTATTGCTTGTTTTTCTTTTGCTCATTTGAACTGGCTGCCTTTTTGAGTCACTCTCTGCCTCCATCTGTTTCCGTGCAGTACCATGAAGCAAGAGCAGTCAACAGAGTTGAAAGGTCACAATGTCACTTGATGGCTCTCTACTAGGAACAAAGCATGGAAGAGTTGCTACAACTGAACATGCACGCCGGAGACTTTAATTCGATATTGTTGTACTGCCTTCAATTGTTGTTTTTCCTCTTTAAGGCTTCCCAGATCATTATGCAACCTCTGATAATACAGCATTGAACTGTTCATTGGCTGTTTCATTATGTTTGATTTAATCCAGACAAGGTTAAAAATAAAAATCAATGTCAGATAAGAAAGGAGAAGACACACATTATATATATATATAATTTCATGCTCAAGCTTCACACTGTCCACATGTTCCGTGCCTGCTAACCCAAAATGTGCTTTGATGCAATATTCCTACAGCTTTCCTGTCCAAACCGAGGCATAGAAACATCACAGCCGCAATCCTCTTTAATTACAGTCACTGGTATCACAAAAAAAAAAAAGATCAATAATACAAAAGGCCCCGTCTCCAGATGAGTTTCCATCAGCATTGCCTCTCCTTACCTTTCTGTGTTTGGCTAAGAACAGGAACAAAGGGGGAACCCTACTGATTGAAAACCACCACAACAGAGACACACCAGGGCACAACTGTTCTCTCATGCATGGCTGGGATTAGGATAAAAGTATAAAGACCTCGGAGAAGAAAGAACACAACAAAAGAAACAGGGTACTGACAAACTTTTTTTTCTTTCTTTTGAGGTGAAAGGAATAAAAAAGGGTCTGGTCATAAGAAAAGATAGATAAAGAGAGATTAACAAACAGAAGCAACGCTTTCTACCTTCTGTACCGCTTCTGTCGGCTATTTTATCAACCAAGGGCACAAAAACATAAAGATTAGACTCCTCTGAAGCCAAGGCTCACTCAAACCTAGTTCCTAAAAACTCTTTTATTTTTTTTAGGAACAATATTAGTTTGAAGTTACTTAGCCGGGTAGGAATTAGCAATGGCGGAAGAAAGGAACATTGTAATTCCAGCCAGTAACTGCTTCAAAAGTCATGAATAACACAGACTTGCTAACAGGACCCTAGCCTTTTCACATCCAGCCAGTGCACATTGGGCATCATCCAAATCTGTGCACTCACAGCTTTTAAAAGGGGGGGGGCAAATAAGAAGGTGCATTTAAAGCCTCTTTAAAGCACGCACATGGGGAGGTCACTTTAGCAGTCTTGGAAGGAAATGTAGTCTATTGATGAGCGCCGAGCACCAGGAGAGAGGAGATCTCAGACTGAACCCTCCCATGGCATTAAGGTCGCCTCTCTGCTTTCGCACAGCTGTGTTTTGAGATGTATGTTTTGACCTGTTCACAGATAGACACATTGAGAAGTATCTGCAGCAGCACAGGTATCAATAGGAAACCATGGGGATGTTGGGAGGACTGCTGACCTGCCTCATCGACAGCGCAGGTGCACATGACAGCACTGTTTCAGAATTAGAAAATAACAACGCAGGTGTATGTAGGGGCACATGACTTAACACTGAGAGATGTGGAGGTCTAGTTTTCCAACACTGTGTCCTGTGTTTTGGGAAGCTCTGGACCAGAGCAGTTTCATTAACATCCAACTGTATCTAAATAAACAAAATAATAAACGACTCATGATGAGTTTAAGCTCTATGTTTCTCTGAATATAGTTGCCATGGTTGCAGCCAGGATCACTATTATCTCCAGGCTGCACAGCTGGATGCCCAAGTTTTAAATGGTTGAAACCGATTCACTATCACAGGCAACCTGACATTCCCCTGCCTAGCTCATCGAATAACCTTGGCATATATATAGTTAAAGTGTACTGTTTTCCTATGTGTGTGTGTCTGTTGTATATAATTAGAGCTCTAATGTGTGGTAGTCATGTCTGCAACGTCTAAACAGACTGTAGCAGGTTCCACTGCAGGACAGGCAATGGGGTTACATTTGAATTACGATGATGGTATAATAGAGCTTTAAAGAAGTGCATACTATCAAGCACAGTGGGGATTATTATTACAACTGTATCCTACAAAAACTGCTGCAATTGTCAAATGATCTTTACCACGGTTTTGAGTCCATTCCACAGGGCGCCCCATGAAGCATCCTAGGCAGTGTCATAGATGCTGAACAGGGCGTTCTCTGTTGAATCTGACAGCCACACCCAGCTGAGAATCTGCGCCACACATCAAAGTGATTGGAATGTGCTCCTCTTTGCTTAAAGATATTGCACACCTGAAACCCCACTATGCTTATAATGCATAATGTATGGGACTCCCTGGTTTTACTGGTTCATTAAGTGCCATCTTTAGTGTCTACATTTTCCCAAGAGTCTAAAACAGTCTATTATACAGTACATAATAATAATAATAATAATAATAATAATAATAATAATAATAATAATAATAATAATAAATGTACAGTACTGTATGTGTTCATTTATTTGTGTTTTTATTTATTTTATGTTCTTTTCTTTCTTAGCTCGCTGGAACATCTTATTCACAGCTGGACTACATTGAGTCAAGAGTGAGCGATCAGACACCTTCTGTCTGCAGCATTCTAGTATGGTGCAATGGCCTGGAGCAGCTCTCACCCACACACACACACACACAAAAAGGGTTAAGAAACCAGCTCTGGGCAGATGGGTCACATGCTGTCCACGGCAGGGCTCTCCGTCTTCAGCGTCAGTCACCTACACTATAAAACTGACAGCCGGCTCAAGCATCCCATATATATATATATATCTATAAACAAGATAAATAGACCCGGTGACTGATGAGCTCCATGGTGCCACAGAGACTTGAGCACAGTTAATAACTGAGGGTCCAGGACAAAAGGGGGCTGAACAAAAAAAAAAAAAAAACATACATGTCGCCTCCAGCCATGAATTCTTGAGCTTCTTTATGGTAGAGGGGGTTTGGGGAGTGGAACCGCTTGTTGGGCGTATTTTCTCTGGTCGTCTCTTGTATACTCGGGACCCCATGTTGCCTCTTTGTTTATTTACAGAGACAGCGAGGAAAGTCAATGCGGGACGCGCAACAATCACCAATTCAACGGAAACTAAAGGAACTTGGGCGTCAAAGTCTCCAACCATTTACGCGGCCCCATCCAATATTACACAGCATTAAGGGGGCTAATGAAAGCAGAATGGAATCAGTGGTCTTAAATGCATATCCAATTTAAGGATGCCTCCGACTGGTTTTAGAAATATCTTTCAGAGAGTGAGATGTTATACACACATCTGAGTTAGAATACGTAAAAAAAACTTCAAACGCGGCAGAGAAGAAAGATAAATACTGGCTGCCGATATTAAAATCCATATTTATGCGGCCCAATTTTCCTTCAGAGGGATGGCAGCACTTTGGGAAGCTGGTTCTATTTGAACTGTGCCTAGAAAAGGAGTGGTATAAACCTCGAAGCCTGTGATCCCAGCCTAATGCATTAGCAAAACCAGTCAATTATATTGCAAATTGGGGGAGAACAGCCGTGGAGTGTTTGAGCAGCAAAGGGATTTATTTAGAGGTAAAGGCGCTCAAACGTACAGTGTACAAATAAACAAGTTAGGTGCAGTTAAATCTCCCCTGGTCTTCAGCAAATGATTCCGTCAACAAAATAATTCACCACTCGGCTCAAAGCATTAAAGGGATAATACGGCTCTTTCCGTATTTCACCTCCTAGATTTTCTAGAGTTAATTTTTTGGAGGCCGTACCTTGGAGGCTAGAGCAGCTTTTTTATGGAATGTGTTGCCTGTAGAAATTAGTCTCCTCTAGTCTCTTTTGAAATTTAGGAAGCAACTCATAACCTGGCTATTTAAAAGAGCATTTGAATAAGCTAAGAGAGAACTACAGCTGACTTGTGACTGGATGAGATGTATTGTATTGTTATGTTTTACAACTGTTATCCATATGCCATATCCTGAAACCGTAACGGTTTTTCTTATTATTATGAGCTGCAAATCAGCACATGTCTGGACTATGGAGTTGTAGACATGCGGGCATCGTGTAGAAGTGTCTGCAATCACTCTTTAACAGGGAGGAATACGCCCTCAGAACGTGGATAATATGGAAACGCGAGTCCGGGGGCGGCCCGAGCAGTCATACATCTGGGTGCACAGATAATGACCCCGCTGATCGGTCTTTTCGTATGGCCTCCCCAAGGAGAGACCCAAAACGGGCAAAACAAAACATCCAACGACCACCAGCGGTTTTTTATAAACCTCCGAGTCAATCCATCAATGCCGGGGGCCTCCTACGCGCTATAACTGACTAACTGTACATCCCTGTTACACAGAAAAGGGCCATCCAACGCTTTGGACAACAAACCAACTGTGTAGACTCACTAAATCAATGGCACTATTGAAAGAAAGCTGATTCGTACCACTTTAAAATAATGTCCGCCTGCAGATCCTGTGAATTCCACTGGCGGTACCGCTGCTAAGGATTTCTATTGGAATTCATTCATTATCTTAACCTTTTGTTTAAAGCTATATAACGGGATCATTCGCCTAAGAGTTAATGGCTATATACACGCACGTGTGTGTGTGTGTTTGTGAGTCTATATTGCCTTATTCATAGACCAAATATTTGCTATATTTCTAAAAAAAAAAAAAAAAAAAAAAAAAAAAGTAATTTTCCTGCACACAAATAATAGGACTTATTTCATGAGGAGGAAACGTCTTTAAGAGAGTTTTTTTTTATTTGTGTTGTGTGTTAAAAAATAATCCGAACAAATGGCAAAATAAAATAGGCCTACTCTACAGCATAGCCTAATCCGCATGGTCGGCTCCCAGCTCCCTGGTCGGTTACTGTAATGTAACATTTTGTAACACTGCACTGCCCTATCCATTTATTACTTGAGTCTACCGTTTATCGTTGGTGCCGCACAGAGAGGCGAGGCAGCGTTAAGACGGTGGAAAATAGTGGTAAATTAACATACGGGAATGGGAGAAACTTGATCAAACTGGTAGAAAATGGTAATGATACTCTTCAGCCCCAACATACTCAGAAGAGCCGCTTCTCCCGGGGGGGGGGGGGGGGGGAGGGCACCCCATCCAGAGCTTTGTATTTATTATTATCCATGTCACTCAATTAACTAATTAAGCCACTGATCAATTCAATAATCGTTCGCTGGGCTAAACCCAAAAGAAGTGTTGCCTTGAGAGTAACCCAGTAGCGTGTAGGCTATACCGCCCTGTCTGGCGCGTTTCCAAAGCCATATACTGCATACCGACAAAAGACATAAAACCACAGTCTCTCATAAAGTTAACCTATAACAAGGCCTCGGGGGCCAAGGTCAGGGAATAGTAACTGTTTTTTTGTATCCCCCTTCCAGGTTTTCATGCGAGACGCACTTCCCGAAATATTTTACAGCTTAAACATTAAATGTAATTTAAAACAGTAATTAACCAGTCCGCATGTAAGTAACGCTCGTGTATCAATTTGACAGCAATATGTACAACCCAACGCTACAACAGAGGGAGTTTCACAACGCTTTGAAAGAAATATTCCCAGTCCGATTTATGGGTTACACTAAAATAACAAGTGCAATTGAAAACCAATATACGCAATATGGGGAAAACCAAATGCAACGCAAATTGAAGTTTGGGTTGTGGTGTACCAACGTGTGTTGCGTGGAACACAAATCATATATCATTTTACTGTTGTTTTAAATTGTACAGCCGCAGTATTTTAAGCGTATCGCAGCTAACTAACATGGGCCTAAAACGCAAACCTCTTGCTTTCTGCCGTGGTTGCATCTGGGTAGTGCAACACGACCGTTTTCAGGTACGCTGCATTGGTGCTCGTGTATCGCGCTCTCTCTCTGTTTCTCTGCAGTGGAAGAATGCATTGGTCCAATTTATAAACAAACAAAATGTTTCTAGAAAGTGAATTTGAAACAAACACTTGCGGTCTTACCTGCAGCAGCCCTCCTTTGTTTACACCCGCGTGGATCTCCTGAGAGCTGCACAGGTGTAATGGGTTTGTTATGATTGTGTTATCGTTTATTCATGTATGTATTCATTTTAAGGTCTATTTAAATATTTGTAAATATGACACAGGTAATGCAGGGAAACGGTTTGATTTCTGTAAACAAATGTTAACGACAGCAATCTGTACAGTGTCACAAGATATATTATAGATTTATAGCATTATTATTATTATTATTATTATTATTATTATTATTATTATTATTATTATTATTGTGAGAGACGTCGCTGTTGCATTTGTCTCATTCAGTCGCAGATAAAGTCGTATAGTAAAAAAAATAAAAATAAAAAATCTTAGAATCCCGGTTCATAAACCGCGGGGAATGTATTCACAGAGTATCACTTCTTAATACATCAGCAGTTGTTTTTCCCCCCGTGGTAAATTAAGCCTGTTCTGATGTGAGACTCATGTGAGACATCTCACATTATTATTATTAGTAATAGTAGTAGTAGTATCACTGATGGTCACTAGGGCCTACTCCTGTACTGTGTTCATTATGTATTCAGATTAACGCATGATTTGCACTTGTTGATATTAAGTTGGTCTGTGTTTAATCACCCTACTGTAAATAACCCTGTCTCGCCAGCTCTCTTTTTTTTCCCCCTCGAACCCATTTTGGGTTGTAACATTCGAGTCAGCAAACTGTTCTCTAACCAACGGCAGCGCGTTCCATTTGAACCCGAATAGATTAAGACCTTGTGTTATGCCGCCCTCTGTTGGTTATCAATGAATCCAGCTCTATCTTATTTTCCCCGAATAGAGACGAAGGCTGCATCGGAATTACAGATATCCAGTCCGCACATAAAAATTGGCAATACATAGATCCCATGTATAAATACAATACAATATATCAAACATTGCAGTAACAACAATATTAATAATTCTAATAATGCAGTTCTACTAATAATAATAATAAGCAAACGCGAAAGTAGTCTAAGTTCCCACATAGCGCACTCCACGTCCCTTTGCTAACAAGATCGTTAAACAAATCCAATAAACCAGGTTGTGTTGGAGCGGTGAAGTTGATGGAAATGTGTTACAATCCCTATGAAAATGTGCGACACGTGCTAAAACCCTCTCATGCATGCAGAGGACACGGCTCGCTCCAATAAAAGCAATCTACAAGCCCGCGCACAAAAGCACTAACATTCCAGCCACTACACACACGCGGGTATACATGCGCGTGGATAGTGTCATATTTATTTTCATTTTGACACAGCACGAGTTTAAATTACACGTTCCCGGCATTATATGACAGTGGCCTCTTTGTATTACTGTGCAAGGTTGGACTGTTATCTTGGACAATTGAGAGCATTCCTGGGAATTGTATATAGAACCTGGGTAACGCTTTATTTTAATGGGCATATATTAGTATGTAATGAATTTGCAATGACCCATTTGCAGCCGTTTAATACATGTTAATAAACAGTCAATATCTCTATCTGTATTACCAGCACACACATGTTTTAGTTGTATTTGAAATTCTGTGGTGATGCTGCGGTGAGACCAGGAAGGAAGAAAAATCCTGTAAACGCTAAGGGTCCTGACGTCACAAAAACAAATATTCTTTCTTAGAACTGCAAAATGTTCAAAAACAGAATGGTAGTTTTATAGACCGATCCAATGGCTCCCTCTTGTGGTTCCAGATAGCAATTACATATTGACCAATACTGGACCCTCAAAGCGTTTCTCAGAGTGTTTCCTCCCGGTGTAATTTGTTCAGAGTGGGGTGATTTTCACAGGCTCTCGTGGTGAGTCTGTAATGCATTCCTGACTGCAGAGCACACAGCTCATACCTATTACTGCTTATTACTGGGGTTCAAAACAGCGTGGCCTTCATAAAATAGCCTTGTACAGTATAATAAAATAGGGGGTCCTGTTACAAAATGACATGCACACTACCTCACAGTCTGTGCATAAACTGTTCTGATAACCTCCAGCCTTTGTCCCAAAACATTAGACAATCTCTTGCCAAATAAACACCTATTTCAGTGATATCCCCGTCTTGTCATTTTAAACACAACATTTTATAAGAGAATGAAAACTGTTGACATAAGCATGTAGAACCGCATGTAGATTCTTATTAACTGCCTATGGTGTCTGTGTACGGCTGGTACTTGGCTTGAGGGGGGCCGGATTAGGGAGGACTGCCATGACTAACCCCCACCCCACTCCACCCCGAAAATATGGCCTACCCCTCCTACAATAGCAGAATCCCCCACTGATGGGCCACTGAGTTTAGTAGGAGTTCCAGTAACTGCATTCTCAGTATCTTCTCATGCATTTCTCTGCTGGAGAGCCTGTGCAGTGACCAGCGCACGCCTCATAACCTGCCTCCCTGGGTGCTGATGCAGCTGTTCTTTATGAAGAAATATTCCCCGTAGCACACAGAGGGATTAATCATCTCTGAAAAGGGGAAGTGCAGAACCCTGCGCTCCACTCTCCTTGTTTACTGCCTGTAGTGCAGCAGAGCCCCAGCCCAGCACTTAAGCACAGTGCGCAGATCGGAATGCAATTACAATTCATTCAAACAGAATGGCTCTGTGGAGAGGCTGCACCCCTTTGTTGGGATTCCTCGTCTCTTTGTCTGTTGCAGATGGTCGAGGTTTTGAGGATATTTATTGTGTGTGTTTGTATGATTCTCTAGACCTCTTTGTGCTTTGATCATTGTTTATAAAGCTTACTAAAGAATGTCAGGTAACACTTTACACTTTAAAATATCTATGATACAAAGTATATCCAGAGAGGAATAAAACAAAGCAATGATATACAGCAGGAACCAAACCACGTAGCTGATAATTATAGAGCACTTTCTAACTATTTTTATACTGTCTTAAATGTGTATTTGTGATTTGTAATTTAGGACCATAAAACTGAGTTAAATTAAAACCAGGGTTATCATATGATTCCATGTTCACTGGGGCAGTATGAGACAGTTCAGGATTTTTAACTCACACCTCAGTGCATTCTGGTAAGTGTAGTCCTGAGACAGGTCAGACGTACTGGAATACATTGTGATGTGTGAGTTTAAAAGCCTGGACTGTCCCAAATTGTCCCTGTGAACATGGACTCGTATGGCAACCCTAATTAAAAACCTTCATTACATTAAAACAAACCCTTTCATTTTTTTATAGTGCTATCAGATCTTTATTATTTCACAAAACAGACACAGAACCTCCAACAACACTTCTCTGTGCATCTGGGTTGAATCCAGGCTCAGATTGAGTGGAGCGCCCCCTATTGAGCTAACAGCACCCCTTCATGCACGTGAGGTGTTCCTCAGGAGTCTCATGTCCTGTTCTTGATCAGTATCCCTGTTTAGCGTCTGAGATCAAACTCAATCACAGTCTTTCAAAGCTTGATAGAAGCAGTAGGTAGATCATCTCTAAAGTGAATGTTTAGTATTGAGCCCTGTGGAATGGCTGTCAGTAATGTCTTGTTGTCTGCAGTGAAGTGATCAGAGCATTGATGCCAGAACCGCCCCCCGCCAAACCTTGTGTGTTGACTGGCTGAAACCCAGCCCAGCAGCTGCCAGTCTTGAAGAAGATGCTGTTGTTGGCATGCATGTAGTCTAGTAAATCTTAAGCACAGTGCATAGAGATTAGTGCCACTGCTTTCTTTTACAGCAGATGGCGCTGTGTCACACAAGTTAACTGTGATTTACAGCAGAGAGCAGCTATCTGTGCTGGTGATGCTGACGAGAGAGCAGCAAAAAGCCATTAGAAAATAAACTGTGCTCCTGACCTCCATTTCACTGCTCTATCCCTGTGTCACTCCACGAAGCGTCTGATTCCCTCTGTGTTTTAATGTGTTAATGTCTGCTTCTCTTTGTTTTACCCTTTTGGTAACTCGGTTAGGGTTTACATTAAAATCCATTGCACAGTTTCCTATTTGCAGCTCATTTGTTGAATTTCGTGACACCTTCCGTCTACACAGAAACCTGCTGCACAGTTTTACCCCTGATGGACTTAATCCTGACCTTAAAACCACGATCGGATTGCAAGGCTGCTATTCAGTCCCCCAGCAGGTGAAATATCGGGGCCCTATTCAGAAAACTTCAAGGATTTTTAAAAACTCATTTTGTTTCATTAAATCAGGTTTGTAGTCCAACCTTTTTCTACCGTTTCACAAAGAGTTATGAGTTAAACCAGTGTTGGACAAAGTTGAACTTTCCAGTCTTGGTTTTTGTTCCAACCCTGGTCTAAATTATTTAAATGAACCAAAGTAATGATCGTAAAGTAATGAATTATTTCAGTTGACCTGCTAAACATGGTGTGGACCGTTGTTTTAACCAGGCAGGCATTGAAATGTACCCGGAGCTGTGGATAATCTGTAACTGAGGTCTAAAGAAGGTCTATGAAGATGGTTTTAGTCCGCTGTTTATTGCTGGGTGTCCAATCGCAGTCCAGGTTTAACAGGTAAAACGACCACCCCTGGTTTCTTGCATGAACTTTTTTACCAACTTGATTTATTTTCTTAAATAAAAAATACAAAAAGTTAACTGAATTTAATTCTAAAGAACTTTTCACCTCTGATGTATTTGTAATAAATAAACAAAGCAATGCATAAATAAGTCAACTATCATCCTAATCTTAGACAACAAAAAGCGATCGTATTTCTGCTCAACCAAACTCTGGCAGTTGTCTCAAAAAAAGACATGCAGATCCCCAGCGGCTCTCCTTTCAATACTGAGTGTTTGTTCCAGCAGCACACAGGCTCATGTAAACCCTGCATTGTAAAGAAAGCAGAGTCCCCTGAGAGATCTGTCTGCTGTCACTCTGTTCAACATTAACAAGCAAATCACTTCCCTTTCTATTGAAGCTGTTCTACTTACAGTATCTAACTGATCTATTAACTTCTGTTTGCAGAATACAGATTGCTCCAATGCATTCTCAATCACAACACATAATCATTAAAGGTACTTGATTAGAAATAACAATATATAAAACAGTATAAACATGCCCGTGCAAGCGGTTACAGCCACGCAGAATCTTAGTATCTCCCCCTTTAATAAACATAATAATTCAGACTGAGCCACTGGCCACCCTATTGCATACAGTCCTGCTTTTTTTTTTTATCAGTTTCACTACCTGTTGACAACACAAGATGGCACTGTGGTACATATTTTACTCCAGCGCTCTGCAGAGACAATCTTCTGGCTTATATATACTGTATATATTTTCTTTCACACATATACACTCACCATTGATCACTAATCATTATGAATCTTTCCACCCACCCATTCTTGCCATTGTAAAGAATCCCTTTTGGTCAACCCCATAGTTCAGATTGCATCTTTCTTATGGTTAGGCAGCCAAAGAATGTAGCATTTCTTCTGCAACTCTTAGCATTTCAATTCAGTTAAGTTGTAGCTGTGTTTCCTGACTTCCTGAAGCAAGAATAAAGTTTAAGCAAGGATTATACCATGCAACAATAATTCCACCTTGAATTAGTAATTGCCTTGGCTATCTTTAGACAACAGGTGTAAATAATGCATTCTGAAATAACTGAGTCAATGTGTTGGAAGCACAGATGAATTTCACAATTGATTTTGAATGTACATTCTAGCGCTGGTCCGGCATTCCTTATTAATTAGCATCTACACACTGAAAGTATATGCTTAGGGTGGGTATGCTGCTCTGCACTAGCATGTGATCAATCTAATAGCTGGGATAACAGCATTAAGTTGGCAATTACACACAGCCCTACAGTTTCTTTACTCTAACAAGCTGTCTCTACACAGTGCCAGCAAATAAAACTATTGTCAGATCTGTATTCTGCACCAGCACAATATTAATCACACAGCCCCCAAAGAAGTGGGAGCAGAACTCAAACAAGTGAGGGAGTGCCTCGCGGGCCATGTGCCAGCTCACCAGGAAGAGTGCTTCAGCCCTGCTGTAGTCTGGACAAGAAAAGTGGGATTGCAGCAAAACACATGCTGTTGTACAAGCAAGCCTTTGAGAGACCTCTTCGAGGAAGCCAGGTGGTGCAGTGGGTTTCATCTCGAGTTCAGATCCATCTTGGGGTCACAAGTGCAATGGCGTAAAATGGAAAACTTTGAACACAACCTCGAGAGACCAGCTGGACGTCCCTAGCGGTACTACAGGAGCACTCTATTAGAGTAATTAGGAACATTACAATCTGCAAATCTTCCCAACCCGTTTACAGACCATTAATCACCAGCAGACAGAGGCTGTGAGATTATTATTCCTGGGCTAGAGCACTGGATAGGTGCTCAGTCTGGGCTGAAAGAAGGGCTGTGGCTGTATTTTCAGCTCTGTGCTTGTGTGCTGGTGTTACAGAACATATGCCCCCCCCCAAATACTTGTTCCCCCAGGAACGAATATTCGTTCACTCTTATTTTTTTGTTACAAAGTAATCTTTCTTTGCATATAAGTCTAAATCCATGCACTTGCAACTAAAACCTTCATTTTAAGACCACTTTCCCTAACCCTCACCCAAACCCAAACCCTCACCCTCACCCAAACCCAAACCCTCATCCTCACCCTAACCCAAACCCAAACCCTCACCCAAACCCAAACCCTCACCCTAACCCAAACCCAAACCCTCACCCAAACCCAAACCCTCACCCTAACCCAAACCCAAACCCTCACCCTCACCCAAACCCAAACCCTCACCCTAACCCAAACCCAAACCCTCACCCTCACCCAAACCCAAACCCTCACCCTCACCCTAACCCAAACCCAAACCCTCACCCTCACCCAAACCCAAACCCTCACCCTAACCCAAACCCTCACCCTCACCCTAACCTTGTACCATCCAGTCCTCTCTGACAGGCCCATTCTAACCTCCAATAATATACAATAATCTGCAAACATTCCTCACATTTACGAGCACGGCACATGCATCATTTATATAAAAATAGAATAATAGGATTTAGCGCCTGTTTGGCAGCTGCTAAATCCAACCCCCACCCCCTCCTCCCCTTAATAAAAATAGTTAGTATACCACAGGGAGCAAAGCAAGCCTGCTTCATTATGCTGCAACACTTGTTTGAATACAAGTTGAATGGGAAAGCAAGCTGATGTCAGTGATTGCTATTCTTGAGAGCATTCTCCCTCTCAATAGCTGTGACTGCAACACCTGCCCTGCATCCGAATGCTGGTTTCCTCTGTGCAGTTCAGCCTGGGTCACTCACTGTCAAGATCCTTCTCGATTTGTTTGTTCCAGATATAGAGGTAGACAGCCAGGGGGACAGTAATAGAAGACATTGACCTGGGCCGTCTCTAATGTTTACGGATGGCGGTTCAAGTTTCGACCTTGGCGAGATACCAGTACATCGGGGAGCGGAGGATGACACTGTGGGAGATTGACTCTTTTAAAAGAGAAGGGTTTATTTCCCGTGCACTGACCTTGAGTCCCAACCCTCCAAGCTTAAGAGTCTTAATGAAGATGAAGAGCTGCTGTATTTACCAAATGAAGCCATTAATAATGGATTAAAATGTGCAAACTCATTTCCTCTCCCATCAGCAGTGCAACCGCAACCCGAAGTGCCACTGATGAATGGCCCGCACTGTCACAGGCTCCACAGGGATTTATGGGCGCCTCCATTAACTGCCTTCTTCTCAGCATGCTTTGTGCTCTGAAACCACAAGGAGAATGAGAGCTGGCAGTACCTTGACACTGTGCCAGGCCGCGAGCTACAACAATCCACTATTTTAGAGAACGCCGCACTATGAGTGGGCAAGTTGCCTTGATTTTGAGGACAATTTATAACCATAAGTCAATCTGTGAACACCAATCTGCCCTGGCATTGCCAGCTCCCCCCCACCCCATCTCTCTCGCTCTCTTTCTCTCTCTCTCAATCCTCTGAACCTTAAAGTCATTATTAGACTATTTCTATTCAGCCCCAAGAAGCATATTGTTTTTAGTACCACTAAGAAGTAGAAGCTATTGCACGTCAAGTAGTCTTTTGAGTAATGCCTTCGTCAACTTTATTTTTTGGTCGTGTTTTTTACTCTTCTTTCAGGCATCTCTGTCTTGGGTGAAGCCCAATCGAGAGTTTCACCATAGAGTTTGCAGGCTATGTTTTGTGTATACTGGGGCCCCCCTGAGTGGCTCTCCTGGTAAATGCAGGGCCGCGTGGTGTGCAGGGTGAGTCATACCATATACAACTCATTCTTTATTTAGTATTTTGTTTGGATAGTTCATTGTTAAAATTTGAACCAATAAAATATCAATATGTATCTATTGACATATTCCAAAATTCAATACAAAATGAATACATCTCTTATTGGATTCACCCACTCAAGTTATCCATGATTGCAAATGAAATGAACAGCACATTGGTTTAAATGTCACGCGATCCACTGGAGTCTTAGGAGACAATCCGTCATTATTACTGAGTGAGTGAGTCCTGATCGGGATGGTCTGGAGAGCAAACACTCCCCTGAGGCAGAGTTCAGCACACAGAACCTTCTTATCATTTATTGTACATGCAAACTACCTGCAACCTTCCATGCCCTAATAAAGGTTTACCACGGTATTGTTGCACAGTACTGGTGCAGCTTTCCCCTGGTGCATTTCCCATAGTGCACCCTGGTTTGCTATGTGTAATAATATGCTTTACTATACCTCGCTATGCTTTTCCATGCCTTCATTATCCTTTGTTACATTTTGATTTTACTATGGGAAACATTTATAAGAGAGTGCTGTTGAAAAGTAACTGAAGTGGACATGCACAGGTGAAGGGACCTGTCATGACCAGCACAGACAGCTTCCAAGTGAAACTATTTATGTGAACTCTGTGGGGTACAAGCAGTCACTCAGCCCAATAAAAAAACATCCATGCACTATAACGTATAACACAGACAGCAGGGATGGAAATAAGACTCCCATTGCATAGCAGTTTGGTCCATTCCTGGTTTTACTATAAGTTTAATAAGACACACCTGAGCTTGTTACCTATATGCTGTGGCTAATCAAGCTCATAATAAAACCTGGAATGGATGAAACTGCTATGCGATAGGAGTCTCACTGCCATCCCTGGATAGGAAACTTAACATGTTATACAAACGGAGACCTAAGGGGATATATTTCCAAAGAAAGAAATTAACTCAGAGGATGAAGCTTCAGCTAATGTACAGAAAAGCAATTGATTTCTGTTTTCTTGACAATACAGGTTGTGATTTAACTCTTGTTAATGCAAGCAGCTCCTGTTAGATTCATTCTGTAATGTAATCCCATACGGTACTGCATACAAATCAAGCTCACAGAGCTGCATCAGCAAGCCACAGAGCCCCAATTGGAAGGGCTGGGAGAGGCAATGCCACGCTGGGTAACAGGCTTTTCTCTCTTGACTGGCTCAAGTCATGGATTGCAACTTTGCCCTGGGAGCATTCTTTTTTATATAGCGGTACTTTGCAAAGGCATGGGGGGGATTTCATATTGAGGCAGACCTACTTCTCGGAATAAGACTAACAAAACCAACCACGCTGTTGAAATAACATTCTTCAGTTTCAATGCAATCAATATGCACCATTGGAGTGCGCTCCGGCTTTCCGAGTAGGAAACATTGTTTTGCTCTGGTAAGCTAGATAATGCAATGGAGTAATGCAATAAGGAAAAGGGTTGGTGTGGAGGGGTTATGGATTTTCCCATCAGTGAAGAGAATTATATTTTAAGCAATGGTCTGCTACACCAGGGGCAAGAGACTGGAGTCTAGTAATATACTCACTGCTGCACTGAGGAGGAGGAAAGCAAGCCCACACAAGAAAGAAACACAATAATAATACTAATAAATATGTGCTGTGACTAGGAGAAGTATCGGTTGAGTAGTCAGTATGGTAAATAAGGGTTGCACAATGGATCATGATGGACTAATGCCATTCTACTGGTTCTGTATATGCAGCAGGCTGGACACGATGGAGTCTATTGACCTTTATCATAGCTCAATATCCCAGGGGTTTCGATCACTACAATAGAACTCTATGTGTACCATGGCATCTGAATCTTTTTGGTGTACTGTGTAAAAACTCATAGAGGGCATTATTCTAGTTAATGAAAGGCATGCAGCATTGAAGAAGCCCCTGTAACTTTTGAAGACAAAGCTATTGCAAAGGTAGTGTGTCCAGATACTGCAGTATTAGTATTAGTCAGCTGCTAATCCCTGGTAGCTGCCCCTGTGTGGGTCTCCTATTGCTTTAATACAGAATTAATCACTTCAAGCAGATCTGCACCAGGCTCAATCTTCAAGCTCTACCTCACATCCAATAATATTTCCTTCAGCGTCATAGTAACCACAGCTCTGATGTAAAACCACAGCACAGGAGCTCAGCAGAAACAGATTCACTATTCTGCAGTGACCAGCAGAAGGACTGCACCAGGTTTTTTTCATTTAGGTCGCAAATCCCAGTGTGAGGAGCATGTAATAAAAACAAATGTCATTTAAGAGTTAAAGGTAATTAAGAGACAGGCGTACCGAAAGTGTGATTTGTCTTGAATGAAAAAGTCACCCCTTGTCGTTGAATTACACAGACCATCGTGTCTTTTCCTCAATATGTACAGTCTATAACTAGTTTTGTGACATTATTTTTGTCTAAGTCATATCAAGTGTAATTTTGAATATGCTTTTTTCTTTGTTGCAGCATTTTCTAGTTGTCGAGCACATTTATTCTCCTTTGGAATCTGGCCATCATTCTTATAGGATGTTTGGGTAACACTTTACATTGTGTATCTAATTACTGTGGATTTACATAGTAGTAACTTAGTAAATACATGTGTACTTACACATAACTACAATGTTATTATGCATAGTTACAATGTACTTAATGTGTAAATCTTTTTGCACGATATAACCCTAACCCTAACCCTAACCCTAACAATAACCCTTTTCTTATACAATTGTGTACTTACATATATTGTGCAAAATGATGTACACATTAAGTACCTTGTAACTATGCATAATAACATTGTAATGATGTGTAAGCACACACGTATTTACTAAGTATCTTGTATGTAAATTCACAGTAATTAGAGACACTCAATGCAGAGTGTACACACGTTTGTTTCGGGTTGGTTTGTTCAGGCGAAGTTGGTGACGATGTGCAGTCTTATTATTTTACAGCTGTCATGCAACAACTCTAATTAATAAGACAGTAAACTCCTGCAGCTTATACAGATGTAAACAGTTACTACTAATTATAGTGTAATTAGTAAAGTGTGATTAACGGCTCACCATGTAACGTGTTACTCTTTTAATGTCGTTCTGTAGAAAAAGAAAAGGCCAGCACACATAGCTACTGTAGCGGTATGTCTGTCTAGCCACAACAGCCATTTAAAGTGTATGTGACTTGCTGTTACCATAGAAACCTGCATACTGGAAAGGCCATTTCAGTGCCCAGATGCACACACAGGCCGCGGACTTCACTCTGCAGTGTGAGGTCAGTCATTAGGCTTAGTAATGGGACATTCTCTTTAAAACTAGCTCTAGTGAATCTTAGGAGGTTTCTGTTCAATTTTTGTAATTTTTAGGGAGTTAGTGACTATCTACTAACTTCTTCCATTTGTAGTCTAGTGACTAGGGTTGCCAACTGTCCGGTTTTTGGCCAGACATCCGGTTTTAAGGGAATTTGTACAGTTGTAAAGTTGTTCATGCGAATCTTGCTTACTCACTGTTCATTCTTGTTTTGAAATCAACACATGAATGAATGGATTTATTTAATACCTGCTGATAAATACTTCTTAAAGGCAATTACAAGTGCAAGTACGAGTGTAAGCACACAACCCTACTGGCTATGTATGTATTCTTTATTAATACTGGGGTGAGCCACTGGTACTCAGTGAATTGTTTCAGGATGACTTGAGTTCTACGTATTTCATTAAAATATCTGGGCGCAGTGAGAATGCTAGGACATAGATACAAATTAGCTGCAGCTTGTCTGGTCTCATTGGTAACGCAGAGAAGATCAACAGCACTTGTAATATTATGTTCATTTACTTTGCATCACTGTGCAGCTGCCAGGCTCTGAACTGTTTTCACGCTTCACAAAGGCGCTTCATTGAATCAGAAATCTCATACATCTCCTGCAAATCGAGGAGAAGAAAAATCCCGGGACAGAAAATGAAGAGCCGCACATTAAAATAATTCATTTTACACAGCGGCGGCGGCAGGCTGAATCGATGGGCTTATTAATAATCTACATACTCATCACCTCCGGGCAGGGCTGGCTCCAGAAACAGCACTCACCTGACAGAGATGGACGAGGCAGCAAGTATCCAAATCAGCCGGAGAATAAAGAGCTGAGCCCTTCGCTGCAAAAACATTTACATCATGAGCGTGTGCGCTGTATCTACAGCGGGTATTCGGGTCTATCTGTGGAATGGCAATAAGCATCATTTCATTACCGATTAGTCCCTGTGAAAGACACGGGGGGAGGGTTTATCTGAAAATAGAAAAACAGCAAACCTTCAAATAAACAAATGAGGTATTGAATTCAGCGGCTCTCAGGTAGTCTGCTAGTTTTGTAACAATGCTTTCTCCACCAAAATGACATTCTAAATATCTACACATCAGTAGTGGGTATATGGGCATGCATGGGTAGCTGTATATCGTGGGTCTCCACTGTAATACAGTCCCAGAGCCTTAACGCGTTTGAAATGCAAACCCTCCAATTCCATTGGGGGCGTTGTAAAGGATTAAGACAGGAAGAGACACAATCATTTCTTCTTGCTTGAAGTCAATGAGGTTAGACATGCAGTTTAGAGATTAAAAACCTGCTGGATGCTCACAGCACATAAAGCCCCCAGAACTGTATAAATAGCCATAGCTGTTGATCAAAGTGAGCAATAGAGCCAACGAGGTATTGACCTCCTGTACTTCATTCCATTATGTTTCAATGAAACCTGCCTTCTTGGTACAAGGCTGAGAGTAGAAATAGACGTGTATTGATACGTGTGGCTTCACACTGACAGATGATCGTGTCAATACAATGTAAATGGCCTCAGTGATGTATTTCCAAGCTGTATTGGTAAGACATGCAAAGTGCAACATCGAAGGTAAGATTCATATTATTGCTATATTCAACTGATCTAACTGCTGTACACATTGCTCTTTGTAACTCGGGTTGTATCTCTAAGTAAGCTGAAAATAGAAGCTTGCATGAGTTATTTTATAATCTCCTCCTGCTGTCTGATTGGCTCAAACAGTAAAGCAGAGGCCGGCTTCCTGCAGCAGGGAGTGTGTGTCCGCGCTGCTAAAGTACCTCCGGGTATATCGAATGGATATTCTATAAAATAAATCATATTGAACAATACGTCAGCCTGTAGAACTGCAGCCTATCGATGGCTGACGTGTCAGCTGCCTGTCACCATCTTAATCCTTCAGAGACTCCCTCACTCACCTACTCATAGTTACCTCAATGCTAAGTGAGTTTAGCATTGTAAAACCCTCAAGTCTCCTTTAAATCTCTATAAAAACCTCTCTGAAGCTACTTATCCCATCCATGCTGCTTTTCACTGGCTCCTTTAACAAGCACTTTACTGTCCGCTCCAAACACAAAGGACTCTACCTTGCCTTGCAGAATCATGCCAAACCCATTTGAATTACATACCGGCTGTTCTTTATTGTCAATCCACAGTCCAGCCCCTTACCTTGAGAAGCATTTGCCCTGGAAGCTGGATGAATTCTGTGTGGAAGCTGGAAATGATTTTCTTTTGAGCCTTTTCTTCCCCTCATCCGTAACATGGCACACTGAGTCGTGAATACTGCGGTGAAGCTTCACTGCCTGGCTCTCTGTAAGGACCTATCTACCTGATTGGATTTGGCAACGTCCTGAATAACAGCATTCGAAAGTGGTATGATAGCGGGTTCACGTCAGATGGGTTCCACAGTAGCAAGGAGAGGTGTGTTGGTTAGCCTGCTCCAAGACATCAGCAATGACAAAACAAAGGGAAAGTGGTCTCCCAGAGACACAGCAGTGGCTACAAACAGCTCGAGACAGACAGAGAGAAAAGACGATTACAGAGCCTTAATGGATTAGTATCCCTTGAGACACCTGCCAGCACCTTGTGGCAACAAGGCAACATGATAGCCCCACCCAGTATTAGTACAGTTCCTAATAAAGTGGCCAGAGAGTGTATATCCCTTCCGTCACTGTGTGTACAATTGTATCATGTTAAGTTTCCTCTCTATGTATTTATTTTAAAATGCACATATGTTCTTTTTTTCAAAGTTTTGGCAGGGCAACTTCTCAAACTCCATAGAGTTCACACAAACTGTTTTAAAATGTAATACAAAAAATGTGTGATTGAAGGGGGACATGAAACTGGAGACAAACGTTTCGGCAAATGCCTTGAAATGTTCTGGTGCACCAACTCAAACCTCTTAAAGTGCATGGCATATTTGACCCTTGCCATTTGCTTACTTTTGAACTGTAACTAGACAGGCTTGTGGTCTCAGTTTCGGGAATGCAATCCGTTTCTCTGTGCGGTTTTGTTACCCAGCACTTTGTGCCAGCGTTATGATGTACAAACATTGGTCATCTTTCCTCTAGCCTTATTACAATATTATATAACACCCAAATCAATATGTTTTCCAAAAACAACAGTAAACGATATCACTATGAATGTCAATATGCATTTTTTTTTTTTGGATGCTCTTATTAGTCAGCTTTAAAAACACATTTAATCCACGGTGTGTCTGTGTTGAACATACACACATACACTGCACTGCAGGGGTTTGAGATGGGGAGGGTTATTCAAACAAAATGAAGAAAAAAAAGGTGACTCAACCCTGTAATCGCTGCTTATTATTTATTTAAACTGCTTTGAAGACAGCAGGATTTTAACCAGGAACGGTTCACTTTGTTTAACAAGCTGACGGACAGTAAAAGGGTCATGATTTATTTGAAAAAAAAAAAACAGGAGTTACTGCAAAACACTTTTCAGTACAGTTTGCATAAATATTTATATTGAATTGCAAAGGTACTGTGCTTATTTCAGTGTTGTTCCATGTGAATTCATTATGAATCTGTGGAAATAGGTGTACTACAAAACTAGCTCGAGAATAACTAAGCCAGAAGGTATTATAATTTTAAAGTCTAATTACATGACACGATTAGAGTTTTAAAGAAAGATTTTAAAACATTTACGCAATCTCAGCCCTAAGTGGTTGACCACATTCATTTACCATGAACAGTGTGATCAGACGCTTTGCCAGCCTGCACTGTACTGCAGTACTGTCCTCTGCGTGGCGTGTGCTGTTTTATATTTATATTTCTTCTAGTTCCTGTAAACATTGCTATACATGTCTTATCTTCTGCCTCTGTCCTTACACCAGGGTCTTCCCATGCACTCTGGAAATCAGATCAGGTTACAGCCAACGGAAATCAAATGAGACCTTCACTTTGCTGCAAGTTAATGGGAGCGCTTATGCAATAAGCTCAGGTTAATCTGTGTCAAAAGGAATTGTGAAACTTCCTCTTTGCTTACCAGGCTTTTAGTGCGATGCTGTAATGGGTGATATGAGCGATTAAACAATAACTTCTGCATTCAGTGCACCGCTGTGGAGGAAACTGACATGATCTTTGGACGATTCTGTGCATTGGCGGTCAGTACCCTGCAAGCCCAGCCTTGTTAAAGACACACAGTGTTTGACTGTGGCTTCTTGTAGCAAGCTCTGTTGCTTCATTACCCTGTGGTTCACGTTATTTATTTTTCTTTTATGCAGCATAATCAATCCTAATTGTAAAAGCAGGAGTCTGCTCAGTTTTCTTTCTTGTTCACTTCTTTATAAGTTATACCGGCTCCACTCCTGTTCAAACTCCCGCTGCTGGACATGGATCAAAACTGGGGACTGGGCAATGCCAACAAAGAAGGGTCTTATTATTTTATTTTAAAAAAAGCAATACCAATAGGTTACACTTTACATGAAGTGTCTCTAACTCCACTGTTTTTAGTCTAGTCCATTTCTTAGTAACACAGTAATTACACACATGGATGTGTAGTTACAATGCAACAGCATGTTACAAAATAAAATAAATGTGTTAGCTGCTAGCTTCATTGTTAATAGCACTGTATTTACAATGTTACCACAGATGCAATTACAGTTATAGACACCTTATGCAAAATGCTGCCCCAGTACAACAAGAAATAAAGACATTTATCCAGGACAAGTAGCCAGGTGGCTGGACTGAACATATGTTATTGCATAAGTGCCCATTAAGCTTGATTATAAAAACATACATGATTTATAAAACTGTACTCAGTGTATTAGAGTTATTGTGGAGCAAAACAAGCAGTACAGCAATGCAGTGGTTTCTCATGAATATTAATTTGGCACGGGCTGCCCACACACCAGGCTGCAGGGAAAACTGTGTGACAGCAGCCACAGAGCCAGCTGGGTAATCGCCTGCAGGAAACGAGGGCTGGCATTGCTACCTGTTGACTGGGAACTGTGGGCAGCCTGGTACTACCCACCCACGACCAGCATTGACCATGCCAGCAACTCAACCCAGAGCTTAGTCCGATCGAAAGCTGGTTCTATCATAATTGGAACTGAGATTTATTTAAATGGGAAGCTCTCCTGCTGGCACGAAAAGAAAAGGTGCTTTCAGCTTAGAGAAAGCACACCAGCATCTCCACTCTGCAACTGTGCCCGAACATGGCTCCCAGTGCTGCTGGCACGTGCCTTACCTGACACTCAATAAAGAGCGGATGGGAGTTCAAACCCTGAACATGCTGCTAACCTGTAAAAGAAAACAGTTCACTCCTCCGAGGACTGCACACCTCCAAATGCCCACTTGCCGCTCAGGGCAGGAGACTGCAGAGGTGCCAGTCAGCAAAGCCCAGGATGCAAATGCCCTCAGACACCATAGCAACCAACACTATACACTGCGCCTTATATAGTATGCCGCCCACCTCCGGACTGCCTATGCTGGCTACATTCCAATTATGGTGCATTTATATAGACAGTATATATCATGAAAAACTGACACAGGCATGTTTAGTTGAGCTGCAGCCCCCGCTTATCCCCACCTCCTCCACTACAGAAAAACCTACCGATCTTACCCCACAGAGCTTAGCACTCAGCACTCAGAGCTCAGCTCAGCACTTTTCCGCATGCGGGGGAATTGGGATTATTAAACCATTTGAGGAGCCTGTCTCCTATCCGGTAGCAGGGGCTGAGACTCGCAGGCTGCTCTGATTCCCCACGCTGGGACTATTCCCTCTAGCCCTGGACACCCAAACTATAAGTAAAGTCCTCGTAGTGCCATTCCAGATCTTGCATGGTTTTAATTGCAGTGTGCACTGCTTGTCTGCCTGCAGTAGAGTCTGTAAATGCACTGCAACACTGGTCAGTATTACAGGAAGGTCCTTCTCCATTATTCAGGGAGTCTTTTTTATAATGCTGGCTGAATAGAAAACATCTGAAGCAGGCTTTTATACTCCATGCACTTCAGAGGAAACAGATGAGCTCAAAGCAGAGCTAGCCTTTTATCCTTCAACAACATGTAATATAAAGAGGCTTTTATACTTTAGCTGAAAAAAAAGCATTAACCAGCATTAGGAAGCAGCAGCTAATTAACAGCATTTGTACAAGTAGCTGTTAAAACAACCCCCCCTCCCCTCCTCCCCCCCCCCCTCCCCTCTGCAATGGTCCAGCCGTGCAGCTATCAGGAGTTAAACAAGGGGACGGGACGGAGGGACGAAGGGACGGAGGTGACAAACGAAGAGGTTTGCTAGACACCACTTCGCAAGAAAAGCCCCCCTGAAGACAGCTCCAATTCATTACCTGGCCCTAATGAACTGAAAGCGCTTCCCCTGAACAGTTTCATGATGATGAAATTGAAAAGCACAGTGAGCTGTAGATCAAATGGTACAGGCATGGGCTGCAGGCTGAGAGGCTTCCAGCTTTTGCGCAAGTTCGAGTGTGTGGGCGGCTTTGGGGGTCTCATTATAACCAGCATTTCGACTCGCATCTTGTCCTGAATTTCAGGACACAGTTTCGCACAGAGCAATGCAGTTTTAAGAGGCTTTGAAGCTGTTTCACAAACTATACGCTTTGTTACAGCCCACTCACTCAGCTTAGCCAGTGGCAAAACAAGATGATGCAGATATATCCTGTAGATGTGCCGGCTCAGAAAGGATTTCAAAATTCTTCTGCTGGTTACCTCTGACATCCCTGGTTAAAGAGTAAGTGGATTATAATGTCATTTGAATTATTTAAGGCAGAAAAAAGGCAGAACATGATAAGAACTCAATATTGGAGCGGCAGAACACATATCCATTTAGAAAGACTGCAAGCACCCTAAAATAAAAGCAGGGGGAATTCAGCTACATAACAAAAATGTAGGTACGGATACATTATTATTAATGATCTTCATAGTGTCAGATCTAAATACTGACTCTCTTCAGCTCTATATTAATCCTGCAGGGGTTTCCTCCCAGAGGTGCCTTATAGACCTGCTTATTAAAATGACTACACCCAATATAAATGCAAAAAATCTGATATATCGTTTTAGAGCTGTCTGCCATGGTTTAGATTAATAAAACAGATTTCAAAGTTTGATGGATAACTTACTAGTCCAAAATCGTTTTGGCTCCCCATAGCTTTCAAACTTCAGGAGAGGTGAGATGGGGACTGGAACACATTTGGCATTCTGATTGTACCTGAATCGAGACAGAGAAACTGATTGATCGTGTGCCAGTCCTCTGCCCCCCTTCTGCTCATTGGCTATGAGCCGCCACTCAGATTGGGCTGGAATAGAACAATCACTCTGGACAGTAAAGACCAGAATACCAACTGAATAATAATAATAATAATAATAATAATAATAATAATAATAATAATAATAATAATAATAATAATAATAATACAAGGACACCAAACTAAAATGTGCACAGTGAGGCAGGCTGTCTAGAAGAGAGAGCAATCTGTGGTGGCTTTGTTAGCAGGATCTGCATTATGAACAGTGTTGGCTCCTGACATAAGTTACATAATTAGAAGCCTTTAGAAACGAAGCTGGGATTCCTTCTTGTGTACCAAGCACTGCCTGGGCATGATAACGGCTCCGATAATGAAGCCGTGCTGTAAGGCAGATACATTTACTGCTCACCTACTTTGCAATTCTGCCTATTAGGACAAACAGCGGTTGTGTAACAGCAAGTCATGATTCATGAAAACTATCCATGCGCCAACAAGTCTGAGAAGGATTTCTGTCATCATCACCCACAGCCTCAATGAGCTGTTTACTCACAGTTAGGTATTTACAGGGATTAATGGAGCTGGACCTTTCATGGGAAAGCCCGCCCGGGAGTCCAGAGGACAGATCCAATCCAGTGGGTTATGCGCTGTTTGTTCCATTTCAATTCCTCTCTTCCAGTTTGGGCTCTTTGGAGGCTGGAAAAGGTGGGACCAGGACTGTTGTCATCTCCTAATTAGCAAAGGATGAGCAGCTGGTTGAAGGCAGTGGCACCCTTTGGCTGGAGTATATTAAAAGAAAAAAATGTAATTTTTTTTTTTTTTTAAAGAATCTTGTGTAAGGAAGATCTGTAAGCCCTCTGTCCCCCAGCTAGCTTTTAAATTGGATGGGTAAATGTATCCGCTGCCAGATTTAATGATGCAGAGGGACTGACAGTGCTTGATCTGAAGTCACCTTTGGATGGTCTGTTTGGACTCAAACATGGTCTTTGTATCGTCTCTCGAATGTTTAGTGCGGGTGCATTTGTTTGTTGTTACTGTTGTTTGATTGTTTTAATTATTCCTACCTACACCCTGCTTGTGGTTGACCCCAATCTTCAAAAACGCGGCTGGATGAAAAACTGAACCAAGATTGGCAACTTGGTGCAACCAGGGCAACCCATACTGAATGACTGAACCAAGTCTCCAAACAGCAGTGCACTTAGGAGGTGAACCATGGGACAGCTCACAGGCATTTGGTGTCAGAAGAATATGGAATGACAGCACCTCCCTCTAGTGTATGAGAAAAAACATAGAAGAGTCTTTGAAAACACCTTGTCAATACCTGGCAGCAGCGTGCATCCGCTACACTGATCACTTGGGTGGTGCTGTTGAAACGCTTTATTTCTTTTATTATATTTCATTTTCTCCGCGGTCTGGATTTGAACCGCTGACCCTCGGCACTAAAGGCAGACACGTTACAGTTTCGCTAAATACCTCCTAGTGGGGTTTGCAGTCATGTATTTTATGCACAAATGTGCCTATTTGGCCAGTAGGGGTCATTCATTACACACACCTTGACAGTAAACTACTGAGGCAACTATAAATACTCCACAGGGACCTCAAGCAGGGACTCCTCTGCTCCAGAGTGGAAACAGCGATAATCAGCACTGAGTGTTCTCCGCGACTGTTGGGCAAGATAAATGTTCTCGCAAGGAACTGCTTCATCATTTTACCCTTTTGGAAAACTATTAAAGCTATTAATAAGCCTCCCGGGAGAGGAATTCTGCAGGCGAGGATGAAACTGCACTCAACTGCCGTTTTAAGTACAGCTGTGTGTGCATCCACTGAGGGACATGGTATAGCTATTATATAACTTTCAAGTGGATAGCTGGAACACCAACAGACAAAAAAAATAAGTCTGAAACAAGTTTACCTAAGCTGTCAGTTTTAAAAAAAAATAGGGTATGAACATGGCTAATGTGGGCAGTCCACTAAGGGGCCCAGCTAAAATATTACCTTCCTCACCAAAGTGAACAACTGGAACTCGAAATTCCATTACACAGTTGAGAGAGAGAGAGAGAGAGAGAGAGAGAGAGAGAGAGAGAGAGAGAGAGAGAGAGAGAGAGAGAGAGAGAGAGAGAGAGAGAGAGAGAGAGAGAGAGAGAGAGAGAGAGAGAGAGAGAGAGATCTGGGCACATCGCAGGGGCTGGATCACTAATGCAAACTTTGCATTATTGTAAATATAAAAGATTTTATCCTAAAAGAACACTTAAGAAGCGTCACCAATTAAAAGGCTCAAACAAGATGCGTTCCCTTCTGCCAGCCACTCCATGAGATAGTAATGAGTTCCAGTGGAATACACAGCGAGCCACGCGTTGATACACATCGCTAGCCCGTCGCTCCAAGCTAATTGGCATCTACTATCGGAATCTAGGCTCAGAGAACACTGATACTCAATGTAGTGTGGGCTGCTGTAAACAACCAGACTTCAGCTGCACTGCGATTCCTGCCACCTGAACAAATCTCCTTTGTTTGCTGTCTCTGGGGTTGCCAGGCAGCAGTCATATTAGGTTGCCATGGTGGTGCAGCCTTACCAGCTTAATGGAACTGTGATGTTATGAATTTATAAATGATATGGAACTGCGATATATTTTTGCTTTGTGAGAACTAACTAGATGGGAATGGAAGGAGATGTATTGTATTTCATAGTGTGAGGTGATGAAATGTGTTCTGAATCCCATAGATTGACTCACCACAGATCGCCTGGTGTTTTGGGGGATTGTCAAAACCACACAGAACTTCAGATATCAAAAAGCAGGGTTTTAGGAAGCTTTTCATTCGCAGAAATGCTATTTCGCTTCTGGCAAGATTCTGTTTCCCTGGCTGCTACACGCTTTCAAGCACAACGCTTTTAAAAGAATAATCACCTCCGAGTAGTGCCAGTGTCAGAGCTGCAGGGCTGCTCTGCATTTGTCTGAAGCACTTATCAGACAAGCACAGTAAAAGCGGTGACTTTACAGCACCCTTTGCACCGACACAAACTCAACGATCGCATTGCATTCGACCGCAAACTCTACAGCTCACATAGAATCAGGTACTCTGGCCTGCCGACCTGCAAGTGCTGGACTGTGAACATAAAGAAATAGCAACCTGAAGCAGGAAGAAACACATCTGAGAGATGCTTTAATATGCAGCCATCCAATCATTGACTAGGGCTGCCACCTCTGAGGTACAAAAAAACACTAGCACCTCCAAACAGAAGGGGGGTTATATTCAAAGTTTAAACTCTCTTTAGAAATCATATCATTATCCAATGGCAATGACCCTTTTGGCAGTGGGCAAAATAATCTCTACTGAGGTATGCACATCACTATTATGCTTTTCTCAAAATTAAAGATAATATAAATATTAATTATTACCTCCACCACCAGCAGCTCTGGGTTGTGTCTGAATAAGAAACCATAGCCTCTCTAATACCCAGACCATTAGATACAGGCTTATAGTTTTATAGAAAAAATACCAATATAATAAAATGTACTTGCATATTAATATCGGTTGTCTCTTTGTTTGAATGCACCAATATGCTGCTGCCGACAGACAGCTAACTTTGAAAATGGCTTGTTCGGTCTCTCCCCAGTGTGACTAAGATGGAATAAATGAAAAACTCGATCCTTCTGGAAAGAAAACTCCAGGAGAAAAGTTCACAGTGAGCTGTGTTTACACCTGCTGGAAAGTGCTGAGTCACTGCTTCCGCTGCAAAGACTCCACTCATTCTGTAGCTTAGCAACCACCAACCTTTCTTTGTTTGTTTTTACATTTCTCAGTTAGGTGATTGCCCTTATTTTCTCCACAATGTGAAACGGCCAATTTTAACTTCACCTCACAAATGTAACCAAAGTCCCAGGCCAATGAGAACTGAAGACATCCTGTGTCATTCCTGCTGTCCAGCCAATCGCTTTCATTCACCCTGCGAACCTAAAGCTGAGAGAACACGAAGAGTGGCTTGAAACCAAGTTCCAGGAGGCAACGTTGCTGTATCAAACCCCAAGCCTCCCCTGGTGTGCCATGCAGTGGACTGAAACCTAGTCTCCTGAAACCAAGTTCCAAGACACAAAGTGGCTTCGTGTCCCCTCAGCTTAAAGCAGTTGGAGCCGGCTAACAAGACACAGCAAAGTACTTGATTTGGTTCTTTCAATCCCCCTAGTCCTGGCTCAGGGATGTCAAGGCAAGTTCAAGTCTAAGCCCATGAACTTCACTGTTATACAGAGAGAACAGCACCTGCTCTTCCCCATTGCATTATTAGCCAATCAATGTGCACAGTTGCTGACTGGCCCAAATGAGAACATGTCTTGCTTAAAAAGTTCAGGCTTAAAGCAGAAGATCAATCCTGTTTAATGAATTGGAATGTCTATTTTCTAATGAAGTTAATTTTGTAGGCAGGCAGAGAGAAAGAAAATGCATGCTTGCCCACATTCTATTAATCACGCTTGTAAAGAGGGGATGTCGGCATCATTGCACATCAAGCACAAAGACCAACGGCATGACAGTACCCTGAAAGAGACGGGATTCCTTTACGTGAATCCAAGGTGCCTCTTTATCAGAGGTGCAATCTACCAATTTCCTAATCAAATATCAGACAGCTCATAGTCAACAAAAATAAAGCGAGAACAAAAAAATGTTTTTGTTCGGCATTCACCTCGAGACCCAAACTCTTATACTGATTCATCATATAAACCGGTTACTCCGAGTGGTACAGGCTATCAAACAGAGAGAGAAGCACTGCAGTGTGGTGCTCAGTCACCTCATGGAGAGGTGTTGTGTTGTGTTCTTCAAGCAGCTCAATACTCACTGACACCATCAAGTATTCGGACAGCCTCATTGTTTTTTACAATAAACTGCCCGCGCTAGAATAATACAGCAACTCACAGCAACAAGCCTGGGAGTTATAATGCTAGAACAAAAAAATATATATCTAACACACTTGAGTTTAAGGATCCCTTCATCTGAAAACATCTATAAATGTATTATTCAATGTAAAAGAATAAATAAATAATTGGAACTCTGGCAGTTTTGAGTTTGTTACACAGACTGAGAGAATTCCCTCTGATGTAGAAAGCAGCATAACAGACAAAGCCAGGAGCACAGTGTATGTGGTGTTATTTGATCACAGACACAGGAGTTGATTTGATCACCCGATACACCACCCTGAGAAGCCCCGTCAGGATTTTACTTAAGTTTTGACAGCATTTGCATTTGGCTTACAGCACATTATATTTTTGGCAATGTTCTAAACTTCATTATTAAACATACTGAATATATCAAGCAACTATAAATTGAGGGAACGCTAGTGATTCATGTTGACTGGTGATATGCACTGTAAACTTTGCAAAACCACTGAGAGAGTGAGAGCATTGATCATTCGATTTGAAACTCTGAAACAATCTAAAGGACAGAAAGGATCAGAAGCACTGCTACCGAGATGTTTGGTTCCTCTTTCTTCCTGTGCACAACTGATTTACCCAACAGCAATGCTGGGGGGAGGAGGGATGGATTTATATGATTGAATTGGGTATTACAAAAGCATTTCTGTGGAAGAGAGCAGTGCTATGGCTATATTTTTTTTAAAAAGTGAAAAGCCGACAGAAAGAAAAGACTGGCGTCGCAACAAATGGAAGTTGGAAGATTATTTAAGATAATTGGGATTATCGTGACCATTTTGAGACGCTCGTCAATAATTCAAGATGTCATTGCTGTCCAGCCCTGCGCTAAAGCATTGATTGAAGCTCTCTTTTGTTGTTACTGCAAAATCAGGTCAGAAGGAAGGGAAACAAAATCAATAGGAGAGCTCTTGTTTCTATCTCATAAAATAACCATTCAGTTCAAGAGGGAATAATGTGCAGTGGGTTCCAGCCTGATCATGTTAGCAATAGGACTGTCAGGCTACAGTATAACGGTTCTACCAAGATGCCCTAACTAGTTTAAACCCTGCATGAAGGTTTTTTTTTTAAAGAATATATTAGTATGAGCATATTCACGATTTGGTAATTGCAGACTACAGCATATGCATTAGTTGTGACTAAATAAATGCCCCTCAAATACAACACATTTAAGTTCTATGTATTAGCTTACATAAACACAGTAAATCTAAATACAGTCATTTGATTACTTAGACCAGTGGTACTCACTTGTGGCTCTTTCCATCCATTCCAGTCCAGGATCTTGTTCCAACCATGTCCATCCAGAGCCTTACTCCCAGCCACGTCTTTAAATGGTTTCATTGAACCTGGTTGATGAAGAGTTGGAAGAAGGTCCTGGTTTGGAATGAACTGGAGGAGCCACACATGAGCAGCACTGAAAAATCAGGACAGGGAGGAGCTTTTGAGATGCACAGAACAAAACAAAAAATCTTGCTTTGTATGAACTAGGTGATAATTAACAGGAACTATGCAGAGTGGTAAGCTAGGCTAATACAACAAAATGTTTAATATCTTACCAAAATCAGATGTTAATTTGTAAACAAAATGGTACCTTATAATTAAGGGAGAGGGACAGCATTTTTGTTTCTAGACTTAATGCACTGCCCTTGATTTGCAGTAGCTTCCATATTTGCTTCCAGTTCTCAAGGGCTTGTTGGTTTCATGCCTTATTGTTGGTGTTGGTCGTGCATGCCAGCCTTTGCCCAGCCGTGTTTTAATATAATCTTCAGGTCTGAACAATACCGGTGACTGGCCGACTAATCTGATGAACAGGAGTGACAGTTTTTTTGGGTTGTGAAAAAATCATTTTCTTAGTCATAGATGTCACATCCTAAAATATACCGTGACAGAACACTTTTGTCATTCAATGAATGGGACAGGAAAGTTTATTGTACACGCTATATACATATAATTATTTTTTGCAACAATATATATATATATATATATATATATATATATATATATATATATATATATATATATATATATATATTAAATACATTTTCATAATTCTCGCCTGTCAGACAAAAAGGTACTGGATCTTGGGATCCGGTGCGATCCGGCACAAATTAACCCCTGCTGGTAATTATCGTAATGCCACAAAAAAACCCAACACAGACATAGTAAAAGATGACACGTAAGAATGTAGGAAGCAACACACTTTTTAAAAGTATATCTTAATATAAATATTTTATTCAGTGCATTTTTTTTTGTGTATACAACAAATAATAAACAACTGGATGGTATCAGGCAGAAAGCCTGCTTTTACATACTGGTTTATCCTTGAACAGATTGGAATAGGTGATCCAACATGGTTTTAATACACATATCCTACATCATGCAACTTTATTCCATTAGCTCCAGCTTTCTCCCATGCAACAGACATGTTCACCTAAAAAAAATCTAAATTAGGTAGCATGTACGTAGAAGAAGTGTTAGTTCACTTTTACAAATGATATGATTTTATTAGAAAATTAAGTCACCACGATTCATTATTTCTACACAAAAAAAGACAGTGACCTGGACAGGAGATCTCACCATACGTACAGTAATGATGACCAATGATCAGCCAGTGAGAATACTACAGATCAGGGTGGACGACCACTGGATCAGTTACAGACTAGAGACTAGCCCACCACAGTAAAACAACATGATGGGAATAATTAGAATTGAGACCGGGTTTGTTTTGATCTTTTTTATTTTCCTTCAAATCACACACAAAAACACTTGTTTAACCCGACCCCCCTCCCCACCCCAAATGTGAATTTAATTGTAAGAGACCTTCAATACCTGCGCCCCGCCATTCACACAACCCACAGCCGTGCAGAAATCCATTCTGTTAGTAGAACAGCGGGGTACGAAAAGAAAACAAACCTCTCAGCTACAAATCAACAAGCAAAGCAGAGCCACATGTTTGACCCCCTTTTCAAATCAGCTGAATGTTTCCTTTTTTCCCAATTTTAAGAGACAATGCCCTTATTTTACTTTTTGGCTGGACAGTAACTCTTGCCAGCAGGACCTTTAACACTGGTTAGTTTCACTTGGCTCCCATAAAAAAGCACAGATGACAGACACTATAGCCGGGCGCTTCTCCTCTATAACCGGATGGTGCATAGAAGCTTTCTCTGGCTGCCTAGACGTCTTGAGAGAGATGTAGATTCTAGATACATCGGGACCTAATAGTCCAAGGGAAATGAAATCCCAGAACAGCTAAATGGTTGGTAACGAGAGTGTGACTTATGCAAGTTCAGTTTCTGGTTTTGTTTTTGTTTAATTTTCTTTTGATTAGTATTTTGTCCTGAACCGCAGATGATTAGGAGAGAGAGAGAGAGATAGAGAGAAGTCTACTTGAAGTCAACAGCATCCAGAGGTAAGATTACCAGACACGCAAGGCTCTGCCCCTGGGGGGTCCTGGCTACGTCGACTCATTCTGGCTCACCGCTTTGCCCCCGTTCAACACTGCCGACGCGCTTCTGCTCTTGGTGGGGGTGCCGCTGCCCGAGCGAGAGAACTCTGTGAGATCGTGGAGCGAAGGCTCTCTGTACATGGCGACTGCAAAACAGAAGAGAAACAAAGAGGCCGTCAGCCAACACAGGAATAAACCAGCGGAGACACTGAAACCAAGCGGATCATATTGAAACCAAGCGGATCATATTGAAACCAAGCGGATCATGCCTTCAAACGGACCTTCAGTTGAGTTAAATATCTGGAAAACAAAACTGGAAAGAGGTTTAACTACAATATAATGTATGTTTTTGACCTGACTAAATGCATTGAAAGCCATTACAGCGCAGAGGAAAATAGGGCCCAATAATCCAAGATCATTTAAAAAGCACTTTACATGAACCATCTCCAATTACTGTGTAATTACTGTGTAATTACTTAGTAAATACGTGTGTACTTACACAATTACAATATTATTGTGCAGTTACAATGTACTTAATGTGTCATTTGTTTGCATGATATAAAGCTGATCCTAACCTTAACCCTTTTCTAATACAATTGTGTACTTGTATAATAACATTGTAATTATGTGTACATGCATATGTATTTACTAAGTAACCACTATGTAAAAACACAGTAATTAGAGACACTTAATGTAATTACTCTAATTACTCCATATCAGCAAGAACATTTTATTTGCTCCAGGCCAATGCTTTTTAGTTACCAAAGCAAAATAGTCTGCTTGAAATCCTTTGCTTATTTCACATGCTGCAGTTTCCTCTGCCTGCCTCGCCACCCCCCTGGCTCTCTGAATGCTTGGATGGGAGAGTTGCAGGTAATTCTCTCGCCCAAGCGGCCCACGAACAGTGCTTATAGGGCTCGGCTGGCTGGATCACTCTCCTTTTCACTTTCAGTGAAGTGCACTTTCAACTGCTTGACTGAAACAAGTATCTCCTACAGAACCGTAGCACTAAGCCTGGCATTGTTAATTCACAAACAGAAAGCAATCGCCCGCATGTACCACAGCAGGCTCTGCTGCTACAGTGCAGCTGGTTTACTGTGAGAATAAAAAGGCTGACGGGGGCACACATTGTAACGATCCGAAGTGTACCAGCCACAGAAATCTCACAATCTTGCTTGGCAGCCGTACATTTTTTAATGGATTGGCTTGTGCCAGCATTTCAGTAACAATGACAAGTGCAAAAGATTAACAGCCGAACCAAAGCAAAATGGACCTCTCCCAGGAACGAGCGCATCAATGAGATGCATGACTCTGCAACACGTCTTCATGGTATCTGAACAGCAATATCCTGAACCCGGTCTTCATGCTTTCCTGTCGCAATGAGAATCTCAGTTCGAGTGGGAGAGACACGCAGGCATACCTTTCAATGGTTTGGGAAGGAAGTGGGCGGCTGGCTTGTTTTTCTTCACGTGATTCCCCTTCATGATCTCGCCCTCCTTGTTAAGACCCAGGTACCAGCCCCTGCCCGACTGCTGCTGCCTGTATATCATCGAGGAATATGTCACGTAGTAGTTCTCAAACACAGACTCCTTAAACTTGCATTCCGGTGTGAAGTGTTCCTGAAAGAGACAGAGAGACAGACACTGAGAGACACGGAGAGGCAGATTCGCTGCTCCTCCTCGGAGCTCACGCGGAGACGTGTCTGTCACAGCTTGGCACCTCACAGCAGCGACACAGCAAGCGTGAAGACTGAGGAGCGTTTTGTGTTTGTAGGGGTGTCTGAAAACATCAAAATATCACGGCTGAAAAGCTTATCAAAGGCATATGTATGCAGTGAATGCATTTTTAAACTAGCAATTTATTCCACAACCATGCTTGTGATTTCACACGGTGACAGGGCGGAGGCTGCCTGCCTGAAATATAACATGCTTTCTCTATGCTTTGCTACGCCTAGCTATGCATGTATCGTGGTACACCACAGGAATCAGAGAAACCCCTTCCCCTTTTACATTTTTATTTTTATTTAGCAAGTTCAAAGTGTCACCTCACATAGGACTCTATTCAACTGATCTCAATGGTGAGGAATCTGAACACCATTTAAATATTAAAAGTGAGCTCCACTGCTATTTTAGATACTTAAATGTAAAAATACACCAAAGAATGTCACTTGTGCTGTTAAATATTCTGATTTTCTTAACACAAAAGGACCGATTTTGATAAAGGTTGTCTCTTGTGGGTCTAATGCTTTCTTAGCACAGCCCTATTAAAATACTACATCAGTGCTGTCTTGCATTGTTATGAAGAAACAAGCACAATCTTCCGCAGCACTTTTGCGAGGCGCGGGCTGAAAGCTCTCTCCACTCTAGCGAGATGTCCCTGGAGACAACAGTGCGAGCTCTGAGCTGACAGCTGGGATCTGATGAAGCCACTAAATGAGTGAAACACATGGATTCCAGTGCTGTCTGGTTCACATTCTGACAAGACCTCCTCCTGCTTTCTCCTTAACAATACGATTCTGCACTGATGCAACACCCACTGATGTTCTTGTTGTCTTTTTAAAGAAATGCTTCAATGCCCTGCACATTAACATAATCTTCCTTTTCTTTGACTTTTCCTTTACTTGGGAAACGTATATTTATCTAATGAGCGTTGATTAAATCTGTCTTTGTACTGAACCAGCGATTCCTCAGGCAATGCAAGACAGCCGCTCAGTGATTCATTGTGGCACTCGGTTTCATTATAGGACTTCATCTGGGCACTTACTTTTCCTTTGCTAAGTCTGTTTTTCTCCTTCAATTAGCTCCACGGGTCCATGATGCAGATACTGATTTATTAAAAAGACTAACAGCGTGCTTGTGGGGTAATCTTGGGAAATAATACGAGCAGCTATACGCTCCCTCCATTGTCTCGAGCACCAATGCATCTGAAACAGCTCAATAGCCTTTTAACCACATCTGTCTGCATGGGAAAGATCAATACAGTCATACATTGGATTGATGCTCTTAGATACTGGCCCCAGCCGCAGTCAGACACTTCTTCATTATTCTGTTTTTATAATTGGTTTAACTGTGAAGCTGGACATCTATTTCTTACAAATCCAAGCATGCTTTCACAAAGAAAGAGGATTAGGCAGGGCAGTGCTTTCTGAAGCAAAATATGAGACCAAATCGAAGAGAAATCCCCCCTTGCCACTAACAACACACCATTTTCTGTGAGACACCAATTAAAATGTCAAAATCCAACAAACCAAAAAAAAGCAAGAGAAAGAAAAATGACTTTACACTACTGCTATTTCCACTATCTCATTGTATCTGGACACAGTAAATGAGCTTCCCTGAGTGAATCATCAGCTCCTATGAATCTCTTTGAAAGCAGACAGACTTTGCCTCAAGGGACCGGCGAGGGTATGGACGTGACGATACCAGCAGCTTTAAACCTGCTATTCCCAGGTTCCAATAACTTTTCTAGTATTCCTCTCATCATCACTGATAACATTCATTTGAAATGCTCAGATTATTTATTACATGACCTTCAGCACTGTCAGTTCTGTCCCTCAGGGTGAAGGATTCACTCTAGAAGTGCAGCGCGGCTTTGTGTGCATTGCCTTTGGTCTGCAGTGCTGCTCAATCAAACTTCCAGCTATAGCAGGACTTCATTTTAAACTTCTAACTGATTCAATATCACCAAGATAAAAAGATAAAGGGTTAAATCGGGCGGGGGGGGGTGGGGGGGGGTGGGGGGGGGGGGGGTTTGGGCAGTATTTATAAGTCTATCCCTATTAATGGGATCATTGTTTAATGGCATAGGGGACCAGTCTACACATGTACATTATAATGAAAAAAGGAAAAGGATATAAAGTATAGCTGACTCATAAATACTGCAATACTTAAGAACCAATTGAGGACCAGGGAGCGCAAGGAATTGTCTTAAACACTGTCAGGATGAGAGCGATATACTGTACGGCATCTGAGTCCGAAATTCTGAATGGAATTTCTCCGAGATTACATAAACACCCTCCAGCTGCACCAGAAATCCTTAAACCAAACTGTCAATAAATGTACAAGTGAGGAGAGCAGGGAAAACATGGTTCTGTTTTTATTTTACTGACAACTTCAGATCAGGAGCAAGTCAGGGGAAAAATAAAAGTATGCTGATCAAGACTGCTTTTAGCCGATAGCTCTTCTCTAAAGCTGCTGTTGACCTGGAAGAGACAGACTAAGAGGGGCAACTCAACTGAAGACCTGCCTGCTATACAGATCACCTGTAACACTCAATCATGGTGTGCAAACATTAAGAAAACGAGTAAGCAAAAAATGAAACTGTCACTGCAGCTTACAAAAAATGTGGCCGCGAAATTTTACTATTATTTTTCTAGCCAATTATGAATCACAGAACCATAGAATCATAGAATGCAGTTGCACACCTCAAACTCTATCACCTCTTTTATTGATGTAATCAGAGGTTTAAAACAATGTGGCAGTTTAGTTTTACTGGAGAACTCCAGGAAAGAAACTTCGCACGCATGCACACTCGCACGATGCCTTGAGTATGAAGCCCTCTTGTCTGTTTGTAATGAAAAAGCTGTATTAAGGCTCTAAACTAAAGGAACGATCAATTGAAAGCACACATTAAACTCTAGCATGGGCTTACAGCACACAGGCGTACTTTTATAATAAAGTATAAATATATAATAAAACAAATGGCCATTTATGCACAAAGTAAGGATTCTTGCAGTTGCATGATGGGTAATTGCAGTATTGCTACTAAATATTGAAATACTTAATTGGCTTGATGACAGGTCTTTAAAATCCAGCAACTTTTTCAGTGAGACCAATTTCCTTGCAGAGGTCGAAAACCAAGGGAGAACTTTAAATGAGTTTTTCTCAGAGCAGAGCAGCAGATTGCAATAAAGACAGCACAGCAAACAGCTAAAGAGACGGCCATCAACAATATTATTAAAAGCACTACAGGGTACAATTAAACACAAGAAAGATTGCAGTTAAGTCTTCATAAGCCAGTAATGCTAGTTTCTTTGCTATGTTTTCATTACATTTTATACATACTGCACACTGCCAATGCAAATTACAAAGGCTACTCACCTGTCATCTTCCAGATAGTGAACATTAAAAAATGTAGTTTTACCTACCAATTCCCCTGTTACACACCAAAAACGTCAATTAAAACTACATTTTTTAATGTTCACTATCTGGAAGATGACAGGTGAGTAGCCTTTGTAATTTGCATTGGCAAATACAATTGCTACTGATCTGCTTTGAAAAAAATATATATTAATAAGATCTGATACAAATCAAGGATTACTGTAGTTACTGGGTTCCAGGCCTACATATGCGGTGGCCCTGAGGCGGCCCCTGAGGCGGCCCTGGACCTGCACAGTTTTAATGGGTGTCCTTGGGAAAGCTACAGTCCAGCATCTAGATGCATGTTAAGAGTTTATTCAAGATATATATTGGCTGCAGTGTTTTGGCTTCCGGCCTCATCAGCTGCCATGTAAGGCATTGAGCTCAGCTGTATACTGTAGATGCATTACTTCATATCTCTGGCTAAAGCAACATTATCTTAATTTAGGTTTTTTCATACTTTGGAGTAAGTAACATCGCCCTGCTCTCAATCGAGTTGCATGTGAAGCATATCATTTTATTACAGGGTGGAACAAAAGTCAGACATCACTGGAATAATTGTTAATATTGCTTGCCTCTATTTTATTGTGTGAAATGTCACAAAGAGGAACAAATCCAGATCATTTCGATGTGTGGTGCAGATAGTCAACAAGCTGTGGCCGTCCCATTGAACAGAGACAACCTAAATCTGCATAAGATATGATCTGGCCTCTGATGCTGGAATTATAGGGCGCGCTGTATTTAAAATAACTGCATTATAATTTACTGCACTGCAGTCACTGCTAGCCCCACAAAAAGGACTGAATAGAACGGTGTAATTAGCAGGCTGGTTTCAATGAGAGTGGCATCTTCACTTAGTGAGCTGGTCTTAACATCAAGCTGGTAACAGAGATGGAGTGGACTGTACTTTATAGCTGGTGTTAAGTAGTCATAATATTTCAGATGGCCTGGTTATATTCAGGGTTCATAGCTCAAATACAGACGATGAAGACTGAGACCAGCTCAGCAGCACTGGCTCCTCTTCAGGCACCTGTGTGACTAATCTTGACTCAAACTCACTTGCTTGGTATTTTTCTGCTCATTCGTTTCTCCAAGGGCTTCGGCTCCCCTGCTGTCTTTCTCCAGGTTTAATACAGTAACCTGGTTATTCATCTCTGACTTGAGCTGCACAAAGCTCCCAGTTTCCTCATTGTTATTTCTGGAGAGCTAACATGCCTTCAAGCCACGCTGTGTGTTCTGGGTGTGCGTGGAGGTAGCTTGCTGAGATTCACCGTGACAGCGCACTCCATCAACAAGCTCCTTCGAGGGCTCCTGTTTCTCCAGATTCGTCACAAGAGCCTCACACCTTGGCTCCGGAGCGAGGGGGGGGGGGGGGGGGGGAAGAGAGGCTGCCCCCACACCCCAGAGGAGAGGCACCAGCTAGCTTTACTCAGATCAGGAGGAGACTTAACCTGCACTGCTGTCACTCACTGCCTTGGATTACAAATGAGCTCGGATCTGTCTCTGCTGCACTCTGACTCTTACTGCTGCTCACATCCTCTCCCTCTCTCTCACACTTGCACGCTGTCTCTCTATATTAAGACAAACAATAACACCCAGCCTCAAGGCTTTCTGCTATTGTACGAAATTGAAAAAAAGGAACAACTAGGGTGCTGCTTTGTATCTGCTTGGTGAGCCTGAACCGGCTATCGGTGTAAAAATACTCACTGAGAAAGACTTCTAGGCAAAATGTTTCCTTTAGCCTTTCTGCATGCTATCAACAAGGATACATGAGACAGTTCAGAACAACCAATTTCACTGGCTTCTCGACTATGGCTAGAGATTTCACACAGAAGCAAGAAATGTGTTCCCTCGTATCCAGAACATGGGAGACTAGAACTAAACGTCAGGGGATTTCTAGAATGCAGCAATGGGTCAAAGTGTCCATTTTAGGAATGCTGAAAAACACGCAACGACTCCCGGTAAAATCAGGACTGGGCTGAGCTGCAATGCAGTCACAGGGAGACGCTGACCCACGTCCTAAACAACAGCATGCTGAGGACATCGGAATTAAAATATCTTTAAAAACTACACATTTTCATGCTGTTTAACATGCATCTGCCTGCACAGAACCAGCGGGGGGGAACTGGCTGGTTAATGACTTGGAAAATAGCATAAAGTGCTTCACAACTGGTACAATACATTGTAAAGCAGCAACATGGAGTGGAATACCCCTGCAGGCTCAGGCATCCCTCACCCTGTCTCTGCATTGGGATCCTCTGAGTCTCGCTGCTGGATTCACATTCCTGAACATCCCACTGCACAAGGATCTTAACCAAGACACTTGTATTACAGCAATGCCCTTCTACAAGTTTACCGCAGTATTTTGGCGGTTTCCCCATGATAGGATGATTGTCAGCGTTTCTACAGCAGCCTCTCAGAAAGAGAAACAAGGCAATAATGATACGCGGACCCTGCTTCAGAGAGAGCAGAGGCAGCCCTGCTCCATTATAATACAGGGCCTGAAAAACAGGACGCTTGCAGGGAAATCCTGAGCACGGCTAGTCAGTGAACTGACACCGCAGCACATTTTAACAATCAGGAAACACGTCTCACAATCCAGCCCTAAAGTGGAACAGACTAGCTGCTGTATTTGACAAAACCCCAGTTTATTCAGCTCAATAAATTTCATACAGTGGTCGGCCACTGGGGGGTTTCTCTTTATTATCTTTTAGTACTGTCACTGCTTAGCCTGGGGTTCTGCCAGAAAAGGTCACACAGTGAATCGTTCAGCTTTTAATGAGATCTGAGACAGAGCTAAGCAACACTTTACCAAAACCTGCTGTCAGCTGCTGCTGTTATTATTATTATTATTATTATTATTATTATTATTATTATTATTATTATTATTAGTAGTAGTAGTAGTAGTAGTAGTAGTAGTATTATTATTATTATTATTATTATTATTATTATTATTATTATTATTATTATTAATAATAATAATAATAATAATAATAATAATAATAATAATAATAATAAAACACTTCTACTAACAATAATTGTCACTCTTTCATGCATGAAATGTTTTTTAAAATAGCTGAAAAAAGTAGTTTTGGACACATAATAAATATATTTTTCATTGAAAAGGTTTTTTCCATTTTTTTTCTTTGCATCTTCCAGGTGTCCCCATATAAAGACTAGAAGAGGTTTTTTTTTTATTTTATTTTTTTATCATCCGTCCCATATGAGGTCGCCATGTACAAAAGGGTCAATTAAACTGGAAATATTATTATGCAATTTAGTCCCAGAGTTGATTTCTCATTTGCTCAAATATTTTAATTACAATAGGTATTTAAAAAAGTGACAAACATGTATAATGTAACTTTAAGCAACTGTGCTTATAAAGAAAGATCCCGAGGCTGATGTGCAGTTTGGAGAGGAAGGCAGTGAATGAGAGTCACGCTTCACTGCCTCTGCTTTCAACACAGGATCTGAATGAAACACACTCACTGATAACACACCCACCCAGCCCTGTTACCACGCTATCGAAGTCAGAACCTAACACACAATGCATCACTTTTATCATTAATAATCACTGTGAAGGATTCAACAAACAAACAAAAGCTAACCAGTAGATTGAGCAACAATATGTGTGCTGAGATTTCATATCATTCAGGTCTGTGTGCTGAGATTTCATATCATTCAGGTCTGTGTGCTGAGATTTCATATCATTCAGGTCTGTGTGCTGAGATTTCATATCATTCAGGTCTGTGTGCTGAGATTTCATATCATTCAGGTCTGTGTGCTGAGATTTCATATCATTCAGGTCTGTGTGCTGAGATTTCATATCATTCAGGTCTGTGTGCTGAGATTTCATATCATTCAGGTCTGTGTGTTGAGATTTCATATCATTCAGGTCTGTGTGCTGAGATTTCATATCATTCAGGTCTGTGTGTTGAGATTTCATATCATTCAGGTCTGTGTGTTGAGATTTCATATCATTCAGGTCTGTGTGCTGAGATTTCATATCATTCAGGTCTGTGTGTTGAGATTTCATATCATTCAGGTCTGTGTGTTGAGATTTCATATCATTCAGGTCTGTGTGCTGAGATTTCATATCATTCAGGTCTGTGTGCTGAGATTTCATATCATTCAGGTCTGTGTGCTGAGATTTCATATCATTCAGGTCTGTGTGCTGAGATTTCATATCATTCAGGACTGTGTGCTGAGATTTCATATCATTCAGGTCTGTGTGCTGAGATTTCATATCATTCAGGTCTGTGTGTTGAGATTTCATATCATTCAGGTCTGTGTGCTGAGATTTCATATCATTCAGGTCTGTTCAGTTTTCCTGAAACTGGAAAAAGGTTCTTGCTTTGAAGGTGTTTTTATATTTTTACAATCAAGTGAGATCCCGAGACAGTGCGAGAGGCAGACAAGCACACACAACACAATACATACACACATACACAACACTTATGAAAATGTGTGATTCTCAATTCACACCTATACAGAAGCAAAATGACATCTTAAAACAGTTTATAGTTTCCTATCAAAATGAGTGAGGACCTCAGTTAGACTAGCAGACAAGAAGTTCAATGCAATAATAATAATAATAATAATAATAATAATAATAATAATAATAATAATAATAATAATAATAATAATAATTTTAACCCTTTCATGCAAGACATATTTTTTAAAGTAGCTCAAAAATAAAATTACAATAAAAAATAACAACAACAACACAAGCGACTATTTTCTTTTTTTATTAAATCACTTTTTATGATGATTATAATTTTTTAAACCCGTTGTGGAATGGGAGTAAGTCTTTCACCTCTCAAAAACAAGATAAGTGCTCAACCCCCTTGCTTTATTGCTTTGTGAAACATGCTACTAAAAACTATTAACCTTGAACAACAATATTATGGGTGCAACGGGGAAAATAAAGACTTCATTTAACATCATAAAGGGCAAAGTATACGCCCGAAAAACAAACAAATTATACATGCCTAAAACAAACAGCTAACATTCTGGAACATATAAAGAATATTAAGACACTAAACATTTAGAGTCAGGCACGCACTGTTGTTTATTAACTCTGGTATTTATATTTCAGCTAAATAAACACAGCTAAAAAAAAACAGCTCTTTTATTACTTCAGTTGCACACGTTTCCTACATCTTCTTGGAAAAACAAGAGAGCTCAGAAGCAATACCACAGCGGGTGGGAAATTTGCTTTTTTTTGTCTCCATAAATAAACATTATTCTCTCAGAAAGCAAGGTGTTTATGTGGCGGAGCTGGTATGTAAAACTAATACATATTCAAGGGCTGTGCGTTACTCCCCCAGGACTGTGTCTGAGAGGAGAGAAACGCACAGAAAACAGCTTGCACTGATCTCAAGCTGCACTGGATACACTTATAGATCCATATTTTCAGTGAAACCTGCCAGTTACGCATCCTGGAACTAGGACAGCATGTTCTATATGTCAGCAGAATAGAAACCCAATGAAACCCACTATATTCAGTATGATATACATTATTTACAATGCTGATGCCTTACGATTCTGAAATATTTATTTAACCTGTGTGTGAATAAATACATTCACAGCAAACGGTAACTACAACTTTCAATCGTAACATATGCTTAGAAAGATATGCCCCCTTTTGCAATCTGAATATGCCGCCGCTATCCTTAAAACAGAACGATAAAAAAAATATATTATTTGCAATTCTATAATGCCAACACTGCATCAACTCTATAAGCCTTCAGTTATCACAGTTGCTGTTTGTTTTGTTACTTGGTAATTGAAAAGTCTTTCATTCTAACATAAAAAGACATTGACAAAGACTTCTCACAGAAACGAATTTGTCTAACTGCTGGCAAGTTTCCTTTCAGTACTGCAGTATTGCAAGGCATCACGTTCACAGACGCATTTTTTGTTCCGTCTAAAATCAGATGAAAGTCTCGGAAATGAACTGGGGTGCGTTTGAATCCGTGCCACAGTTATTTCATCTTTTAAATGCATGGTAAACTGTGTATACAGTGGGTGGACAGGCAGCCACTACACTTACTAGCATAATACTAAATTAGTTACAGCATTGAAACTCACCAGCGTGGGCTGGTCCTCTCACTCGTTCTCAGGACGATGAGCACCCTTCTGCAAAACCAGCTCCTCACGTGTAGCGACAGTTTCTCTCAGTTACAGAACTGCTACTTTAGACCAGCACTAGATTGTACTTCAAGCCTCATTAGCCCTGCTTTCTGTCTCAGTACCACGCACAGGTGTGTCTAATTAAGCTCATGATAGAGTTCTGAGGCTTGAAATGCTACGCAATGGGGGTCTTCATTTTAATCTGCAGTGTATTCTGCTTGCAGTTAGATACAGTCTTGAGCATGCAATCTGAAAATAATGAGTGCTGTCCAATAGCCCTAGGTCTCTGGGACTGACATTTGTCAATAGGACTGAAAAGCAGGGCACCTGCAAAGGTATGGTAACTAAAAGCAGCCTGTGGATTTAATCCTTAGACTGTCTGCATGACAATGGTGTGGTTTCTACCCATACTCCAGTATTTACACATATTACAAAGCCTTGCTTGAGATACACAGAAATACATTTGTGTCACTGTGTCCAACTGTTGTTCTTCTATTACGTAATGTTTGCTGCAAACACTACTCCATAATTCATCTATAAATGTTTTATAAAGGATATGTAAACTCTATTAGACTGTTTATTATTATTATTATTATTATTATTATTATTATTATTATTATTATTATTATTATTATTATTATTATTATTATTAAGTGTTATAACATGTAACAAATACAGTTATACAAAACGTTCATAACATCTGTATAACATGACAATTACACCAGTATTGTGTCATTGAATACACTTGTATTTATTATACATTGTTTCAAATGGTTGTTTGATTTCTAGGTGCTCTGTAACTGTATCCTTAAATAGAAGTGTGATTGATGTTTTCATCTCTAAAGATTTTAGTTTTTTTCTTTTAATGAATAATAAATAATTAAATAAATAGACTGCTGTTAAGCAGATCAGCGGGGGCCATCATTTCATTAATCAGTTTGTGTTTCGCAGCACTGCAGTGATGAATACGTTTATCCACCACTGCTCCTATCTCTATGGAAACATCCATCTTCAGTCTGTTGGAAATACACTTTCACCCTCTCTCTCCATCTCCTACTCAGATGCTTCTGCACCCTAACAATGCCCCCCGATCCACTTCCAGAGAGCAGAAAAAACAAGAAGATACAGGAGAAAAAAAACGATTCCAATCTAATAGGAAGAACGTCAAAAAGCCAACCCTATGGCATTTCGTTGTTTTACAGTAAATCATACACTGCTGTTGCAGGGACTTGGCATGCATTCCAGATCCCTGCTCCTCTACCGTCATCAAAAGGCTTTGGCTACTAAAGCAATGTAACAGTGACCCCGACCCCTGGGCAGCAGCTTCACTTACCGATGTGTACAGGTAGCCTTCACTGTTCATGGCCAGGTAGAGCTTTGTCTGCACGCCCTGGATTGCCACCACTCGTAGACCCACGGGGATGAGGTTAAACAAGGCTGGGGAGGCAAATGAAATGACACTGGTCAGTACAGATTGATGAGTTACTTCACTAGTCTGCAGGCCTGCTTTTGAACCAGGGTCTGCTGGACTACAAGTTCAAAGTTCTACTGACGTGACCAGCCGCAGAATCTAAAGCCAAGTTTGGAGTTTTCTGCAAAGTCAAACACACTGATGCACAGCTCTTAACTGCAAGCTGTGCTGTTAGACAGAGCTGCAATCTGATTGGTCTTCTTTGATATGCCAACTGGTATAAACCAATGGTAACTGACTTCTATATACAGGGTGTCCATATGTCAGGCATCACAGGCATAACGGGTAATACTGGTTGTCTTTATTTCTCTGTAGAACAAGAGAATAGTTGAGACCAAAAATAGTCCATCTGTTACAAGCCCTTTAAAAATACCTGCCGCTGCATCCACGCCTTTAAGTGATTTCTAATTCAGAGCAATCTACCCTTATAAAAGATTCTCTGAATGTGCGTCCCTCTTTATAATTCTGCAGCACTGTGCTTCTGTTTTACATGAATTATTTTTTGTCATGCTACTGCGTCAAGCTGTGACAGGATGTTTCATCTCCACACACGCAGTTCAGACCTCTTGTTCAGGGGAGCTCCAGAGAGGCTGCCGCTCAGCAGAGGCCTGCTCTGAATTGATAACATTCTGTGCTTTACAGATCACAGCGTACTTGAGCCTTCAACTTAAACAGCATCTGTAATTAAATGTAACATTATATAGCAAAAGAAATGTAATTAATGTCCATTTTAAAAATCTAAATTAAAAGCATTACAGTTGTACGCGTGTCCTTAGTGCTGCTTATAAACGGTCCGCATGCGGGAACCAATCAACTCCAGCATTTGACCTGCATTCCCTTTTCAAAGCCATGCGAAAATCAATAAAAATCAGCATTATTATTTGAGTGCAGTTTTGGTTTCTTGGATATGTTAGTAATTAAAAAAGATTTGACCTGTACATTTTCACTTCTGTGTTTCTCTGGGTTTTCATATGCAAGGCACACAATTACAATTACCTACTAAGTGCGAAGCAGCTCACACTTTATAGCCATTGCCTTTTCGTGGGGTAATGAGAGGGCCAGTGAGAATCACCTGAACCTACACTGTGACACATATAACTGAAACACTGGTATATGTTAATCTACCGAACCTTAATTTAGGAAAACGCCTGCTTAATTGCGTAGTTTACTGGAGCACTCTTCTTCATCATACAACTTAAGATCCATTCGTTTTATGAAATGGCTTGTTCCTATGAAGGGTATCAATAGCTTTTGGTCGTCAATAGTTTCAGTTTGCAGCAGCCAATGACTGGAATGAGTTTCAAACACAAGTTAAAATCAGAACCATTCATATCTGAGGTTGCCTTTAGCCATTGTTGACTGATATCTGTGCCTGCTAAGTTGCTGTTGAGTTTTATGATTGATTATATGGTTTTTTTACTCCTTAGTTATTGTGTTTTGTGTTGTTTGCTGTGGTTGTGTGAGCTTCTTGCCAGGTCATCACTGGAAATGAGAATTTGTTCTCACTTGACTCATCTGGATAAATAAAGGTTTGGCTTGACAAAGGCAGCGCGGTGCTAAGACATCACACCATCTTGTCTGTTTCAAGCTGCCTCTTTCAACCCTTTCATCGCCGCCCACCCTCCCGCCTCCACGAACTGTCACTGCATTGCACTGCCTGCTCCTCTCCATTACCATGCACACCTGTGCCCCTGTGGAGGCACACTTACTGCGACGCAGACACACACTCCAGCAGTGGGGCCGGGGGCTCCACTAGAGAGAGCGAGAGAAGCAGCTTGTCTGGGTCGTTGCCAGATGGTGTTGTGTAGAACGCTACTCTTATCTTCAGATCACGCTTCATACATTTCCAAACGGGTCCATATGACCGAGGCACTGTAAGATTAACCACGCAGAACTGCAGTTACTGAATCATGTCTCCATCATTAGCAATAAGGGCTGTTTGCTGTTTCAAAAAGCTGGCTGGTAAATGTGCTGCTGTTATTTGTCAGTTCATGGCAAAGCTAAGAGGAGTTGGCCTGGCTCGTACTTGGAGGAACACCAGCTGTTGTACTTGGGTCAGCAGCAGCAGCAGCAGCAGCTCATTGGCACACTGCTGTTTTTTAAATTGAAGTCTTCTTTGCGGACATCATTAAAGTTCTTATCGTGTGGCTTGCTTTTACTACTCCCATGATGACTGGGTGTTCAACAGCTTGGCTGATTTTGAATACATTTCAAGAAATCTGGCTTGGGTAAATTTGCACTGTTTTATTTGAAAAATGTTTTTGTTTTACCATATCTTAGTAATATGGCAACTGTACTAGATGTTGTGTAAACTAGATATCCTAGTTCTAGTTCAATCCCCTCCCGTAAAATAAAACCTGAAATGAAGAGTATCAACTAAGTGCAACTGATAACCTGCAATGCTATTATACCACATGCATAGTGCCAATGCCAGATCTATAATACCATGATTCATATTTATAACGTATAACGAGTCCCTCATCTCATATTATCCAAACACCTACATCAAACGGATCTGGCCACACAGTTGAGATTGAAGAGTTTCCGAGCATGAAGGACGGCCCTCTCTGTATCCACAAAGTAGGAAATTAACTTTGCTCCTTATCTAGCCCCGCTGGGCTTAAACACACGCTGTCGAGATTGCTCCCCGGAGGATTACTGTGCAGAAATCAGGGCTGTCACATGATCAGCTCACTCCAGCAACAATAGAGCTTTACGTGAGCAAGTGGATCTAGTTCAGCGGGAGGGCTGGGCGATGCATGTAGTCAGAAACCCAGACAGATGAACAGCAGAGCCTAACAGAGAGGAGAAGATCTGGTAGCTAAGCTGCAGTCTGACTCAAGCCTACTGTTGTTTGGACGACTTACTGCACTTTAACTTTCTTAATTACAATTCTAAAAAAATGATTTTATATGCATATATATATATATATATCTTTGTGGAAGTGACTTGAAACCGAACTTAAACACTGAAGTGGCTACAAAGCAAGTAGTTTCGATTTTTTTAGCAGTGCCTTCCCAGTTGGGGCTGTTATTGAATGCAAATATTTATGGAGCTTGAATATTTAATCACAGCTTTGCTAACGAGAGCAATGGTGATTCCTTCAATCATTCCCTAACCTGCTTAAATAAAAAACTAACTGTAAGAGTCTTGATGTTGATATTTCTATATTATGCTGTACTAGGATAACCTTTGTAAAACTAAACATCCCATTCACAGGATACACCTGAAAATACATTGACATGTCTATAAATACTGTATCTGATGTATAAGCAATTATTTCTCTCTGTGTTTTTTACACTTTTTGGGGTCATCAAATTAAGAATTCATATTCATATCGATTCAGCAGAAAACAATCGCTCCAGTTCATGCATACAGTATCACATTTGGTAATGATTGCAGTGTATATGGTGTAGAGGGAAAGCTGTCTGCCTCAGAGTTGCTCCTGTCTCAGAGTTGGCTCAGCCCCAGGCTCTTCTAGTATCTCTGGCTGAGTGGAAAGCTGCAGTTTTTCTTGAGGCACAGCACTGTGTGGGTGTGGACCCTCTGACTCTCTCTCACTGAGATGAACGCGCTGCCTGCACGCCTTCCTTCCTGCCTGCCTGCTTGTCACCATGGAGATGCAGTACGGACTCCACACTATTTTTATAATGCTTCACAGCTTTGAAACTCTTAAAGTCATTTATTTTTAAAATAAATAAATAAACCAAATGCTGTTTTGCAAAGTAAAATGTCCACACCTTCATTAAACCTCTACCCATGGGTTACTACAGATTACGACCATGATTAAATGGGTTAA